>NW_027252668.1:1131912-1156440 GCF_044704955.1 Pristiophorus japonicus | reverse complement strand
CAATAACCATCTATCCCCCCCCGGAGTGTACCAATAACCACCTATTCTCCCCTCCCACCCCCCCGCGGGGTGCACAATTATCCGACTCTTTCCCCCCCCCATCCCCAAGGTTTATTCCGTGCCCCTCGCCACGCCCACTCGTACCTCATGCACCAGGAAGTCCTCCTGCAAGTACTGGACAGGAATGTTGCGGAGTTTCTCCATGGTCTCGTACATCCCCTGGCAGTTCCGCAGTTTGTCGTGAGACCCCAGCGTGTAGCGCAGCAGCACCAGCCCCACCTTGAATATCACCTTCACCCCTGCATGGAAGGAGAGCAGGGCGGTCAGCACGGAGCCTGGTCTCCAAGGGAGGGGCGGGGCAGACCCGATCACTTTGGAGCGGGGTGGAGGAAGAATTGTTTTGCAAAGTGTGCAAGTAAATACAGCACAGAAACAGGCCATTTGGTCGAACAGATCCACACCGGTGTCTGTGCGCCACACGAGCCTACCTCATTTCACCCTATCAGCATATTCTTCTCTTCCTTTGAACTAAATAGTTGGGGGAGGGAGAGGCATCCAGTGAGCGGAAATGTAAAACATTGAAGTGAAAGAAGGCGGCAAAAGTGCAGGGTAGTGATCGGGGTAATGATAACCAGAGCGGGACAGGAAGGGACAGAGCGTGTACACACAAGACAAAATTAAAAGCTCTTTATCTGAACACACGCAGCATTCATAACAAGATAGATGAGTTGACGGCATAAATCGAAATGAATGGGTATGCTCTGATTGCCAGAACAGAGACATGGTTGCAAGGTGACCAAGGCTGGGAACTGAACACTCAGGGGTATTTGACATTTTGTAAGAATTAGCAAAATGAGGTGGGGTAGCTCTGATAATTAAGGATGAGATCAGTGCAGTAGTGAGAAATTATATTGGCTCTGAAGATCAAGATTGGAATCTGTTTGGGTGGAGATAAAAAATAATAAGGAAAATAAGTCACTGGTGGGAGTGATCTATAGGCCCCCTAACACAAGGTACACTGTAGCAGAGACTATAAATCAAGAAATAATGGAGGCTTAAAGATATGGCAATAATCATGGGTGATTTTAATCTAAATATTGATTGATAAATCAAATTGGCAAAGGTAGCCTTGAGGAAGAGTTCATAGAGTGTATGTGGGGTGGTTTCTTGGAACAATACGTTGCGGAACTAATCGGGGAGCAGACTATGTTAGATCTGGTAATATGTAACAAGTCTGGATTAATGAATGATCTCGTAGTGAAGGATCCTCTTGGGAAGAATGATCATCGCATATTAGAATCTCAAATTCAGTTCGAGGGTGAGAATCTCAAACTAGTGTCCTGAACTTAAATAAAGGTAATTGCAAAGATATGAAGGCAGAGTTGGCTAAAGTGGACTGGGAAAATATATTAAAGAGTAAGAATGTCGAAAAGCAGTAGCAAACATTTAAGGAGATATTTCATAACTCTCAGCAAAGATATATTCCAGTGAGAAAGAAAGACTCTTAAGAGAAGGATGAACCATCCCTGGCTGACTAAGGAGAGGTCGGGGAGTTCGGAGGACCGAGAGGTCGGGGAGTTCGGAGGACCGAGAGGTCGGGGAGTTCGGAGGACCGAGAGGTCGGGGAGTTCGGAGGACCGAGAGGTCGGGGAGTTCGGAGGACCGAGAGGTCGGGGAGTTCGGAGGACCGAGAGGTCGGGGAGTTCGGAGGACCGAGAGGTCGGGGAGTTCGGAGGAGCGAGAGGTCGGGGAGTTCGGAGGAGCGAGAGGTCGGGGAGTTCGGAGGACCGAGAGGTCGGGGAGTTCGGAGGACCGAGAGGTCGGGGAGTTCGGAGGACCGAGAGGTCGGGGAGTTCGGAGGACCGAGAGGTCGGGAGGTCTGAGATTCCGGGGGGGGGGGGGGGGGGGGGGGGGGGGAGGGAGTCTGGGGGGTCGGCAGGCCACAGGGATTGGTGTGTTCGGGAGGCTAGAGGTCAGTGAGGTCACAGAGGTGAGTTGGTAAGTATCTCTCTTTTCTCTTTTTCTTTTTAATTCGAGTTTAAATTAGATAAATGTAACTAGAGGGAAGGCAGGGCAGCTCAGTCCCATGGAGTGCACATGCTGCAGCATGTGGGAAACCCTGGACACTTTGAGCAGCCGGGGCAACCATGTGTGCAGGAGGTGTCTCCAGCTTCAACTGCTCTAGCTCCGCGTTTCGGAACTGGAGCGGCAGCTGGAGTCAATACGGTGCACGTTTCAGGAGGTGGTCACCACGCAACTTAAAAGCGTGCAGGTAGAGGGGAAGTGGGTGAGCACCAGATGGATGAAGAACGCTAGGCAGGTAGTGCATCTCGCTTTCCAACCGATATTCACTTCCGAGTATCGGTGAGGGCGCTGGTGCCTCTGGGGAGTGCAGCCAGAGCTAATTCCAAGGCACCCCGGGTGGCAAAGCTGTACAGCGGGGGGGGAGGGACAAAGAATAAAAGAGCTCCAGTGACAGGGGATTCTATAGTTAGGGGGAACAGACGGGTGTTTCTGCGGCCGTAGACATGACTCCCCAATGGTTTTGTGACTCTCTGGTGCCAGGGTCAAGGATGTCACACAGCGGACGCAGGGCATGCTGGGGGGGGGGGAGAGTAAACGGCTAGAGGTCGTGGTCCATATCGGGACCAGCGACATCGGTAAGAAGAGGGATGAGCTCCTACAGGCAGAATTCAGGGAGCGAGGAAGAACATTAAAGGGTAGGACCCCAAAGGTAGCAATCTCCGGGTTACTACCGGTGCCACGTGCTAATGAGTTCAAGGATAGAGAGGATGAACACGTGGCTGGAGAGTTGGTGTCGGAGGGAGGGCTTTCAATTCTTGAGGCATTGAGACCGCTTCTGGGGGAGATGGGACCTGCACAAACCGGACAGGTTGCACCTCAACAGCACCGGGACCAATATCCTCGCGGGGAGTTTTGCGAGTGCTGTTGGGGAGAGTTTAAACTAGCTTGGCAGGGGGATGGGAACCCGAGAACAAATTTAATAGGGAAGGAAGTAAAGCAGAAATGGGATAGCAATAATTTAGAAAGTGAATGTGTAAGACAGAGGAAACAGAGCTAAGTATGCAGTAATCAAGGAGGTGTTCCTGTGCTGAATGGTATATACTTTAATGTAAGGAGTATAGTGAATAAGGCAGATGAGCTAAGAGCACAGGTAGACACTTGGGAGTATGGCATTATAGCCATTACAGAAACATGGCTGAGAGAGGGGCAGGTTTGGCAGATCAATATTCCTGGGTACAGGATTTTTAGACAAGGCAGAGGGGAGGGGGGGGGGGGTAAAAAGGGGGGTGTGGGGGGGGGGGTTTCGGTACTGATTAAAGAAAATATTACAGCGGTGAGGGGGGATGATACGTGAGAGGGATCATCAAATGAGGCCATATGGGTCGAATTGAAAAATAAAAAAGGGGCGATCACACTGCTGGGCGTGTATAGAAACATAGAAAATAGGTGCAGGAGTAGGCCATTCGGCCCTTCGAACCTGCACCGCCATTCAATGAGTTCATGGCTGAACATGCAACTTCAGTACCCCACCCTGCTGTAGAAACGTAGAAAATAGATCCCCAAACAGTGGGAGGGAGATAGAGGGGCAAATATGTAGGCAAATTGCTGTTAAGTCCAAAAACCATAGATAGTAACAGTAGGGGATTTTAACTATCCAAATATTGATTGGGACAAATATAGTGTGAAGAGTATAGAGGGTGCGGAATTCTTGAAATGCATCCAAGAGAACTTTTTTAGTCAGTATGTAGCAAGCCCAACACGAGAGGGGGCGGTGTTGGATTTAGTTTTGGGGGATGAAGCTGGGCAGGTTGAAGGGGTATTCGTGGGAGAACACTTGGGTGTCAGTGACCACAATTCAGTCAGATTCAAGTTGGTAATGGATAAGGACAAGGATAGGCCTGGAATAAAGGTCCCAAATTGGGGAAAAGCTAATTTTGCTCAGTTAAGGAGTGATTTGGCCACAGTGGACTGGAAACAGCTACTTGTGGGTAAATCCGTGTCGGAACAGTGGGAGGCATTTAAGGAGGAGATGCGGAAGGCTCAGGCCAAACATGTGCCCTTAAAGAAAAAGTGTGGGAATAATAATTCTAGAGCCCCCTGGATGTCTAGGGACTTCCAGGGGCGGATTAAGAAAAAAAAGGGACACTTATGTCCTATCCCAATGGCTAAATACTATAGAATCTTTAGAGGAATATAGAAAGTTAAGAGGCAAAATTAAAAAGGATATTAGGAATGCAAAGAGACAGCACGAAAAATTCATGGTCAGTAAAATGAAGGAAAACCCTAAGATGTTCTATAAATATATTAAGAGTAAGAGGATAACTAAAGAAAGAGTAGGGCCTATTAGAGACCATGAGGGTAATCTTTGTGTGGAGACAGAAGATGTTGGGAGGGTTCTTAATGAGTACTTTGCATCTGTTTTCACAAAGGAAAGGGGCAATGCAGATGCTGCTATCGAGGAGGAGTGTGATATTCTGGATGTAATAAATATAGTGAGAGAGGAAGTATTAAGGGGTTTAGCAACTTTGAAAGTAGATAAGTCCCCAGGCCCGGATGAAATGCATCCCAGGCTGTTGAGCGAAGTAAAAGAGGAAATAGCTGAAGCCTTGACCATCATTTTCCAGTCCTCTTTGGATCTGGGCATGGTGCCGGAGGATTGGAGGACTGTTAATGTAGTACCCTTGTTTAAGAAGGGAGAAAGGGATAGACCGAGTAATTACAGGCCTGTCAGCCTAACTTCAGTGGTGGGAAAATTATTGGAAAAAGTCCCAAAAGACAGGATAAATCTACATTTGGAAAGGCAAGGATTAATTAGGGACAGTCAGCACGGATTTGTTAAGGGAAGATCGTGTCTGACTAACCTGATTGAATTTTTTGAGGAGGTAACCAAGAGGGTCGATGAGGGTAGTGTGTACGATGTAGTATATATGGACTTTTAAGAGATGGTTGGATGGGCACTTAAAGTGCCGTAACCGGCAAGGTTACGGACCTAGAGCTGGTAATTGGGATTAGACTGAATAATCTCTTGTTGGCCGGCGCGTATATAATGTTAAGTACGGCAGGGAATCGAATACGGCCAGGGTGATCCGGACTAGTTTCGATCGCCTGAATGGGTCGGAGAGGAATTTTCCAAGATTCCCCCCCCCTAAATGGGCCTGGGTTTTTATCTGGTTTTTGCCTCTCCCAGGAGATCACATGGCTCCGGTTGGGGTGGAGTGTAGAATGTTTCAGTATAAGGGGTGTCGCAGTTGTGTGAGGCAGACTGGTTGGGCTGGGTGCTCTTTGCCTTTCCGTCTTTGTTCATAGGTTTATATGGAACCTTCAGGGCTGCTGACCGAGGGCCGGCGCGGACACGATGGGCCGAAATGGCCTCCTGCGCTATAAATTTCTATGTTTCTCAAGGATGGTATCAAAGTGAAAACAAAGGCATACAATGTTACGAACAACAGTGCAAGGCCAGAGGATTGGGAAATTTTTAGAAACCAGCAAAGGATGACTAAAAAAATGATAACGAGAGAGAAGATAGCTTATGAGAGTAAACTCGCAAGAAATATAAAAACAGTCTAAGAGCTTCTCCAGGTATACAAAAAGGAAGAAAGTAGCTAAAGTAAACGTTGGTCCCTTCGCGGATGAAACTGGGGAATTCATAATGGGAAACGGGGAAATGGCAGAGACTTTGAACAAATATTTTGTATCGGTCTTCATTGTAGGGGACACTAAAAGCATCCCAATACTTGATAATCAATTGGGGGCTATTGGGCGGGGTAGGGACTATCACGAGAGAAAAAACACGAGGCAAACTAATGGGACTAAAGGTGGACAAATCCCCTGGTGGCCTGTATCCAAGGGTCTTAAGAGAAGTGGCTGCAGAGATAGTGGATGCATTGGTTGTAATCTACCAAAATTCCCTGGATTCTGGGGAGCTCCCAGCGGATTGGAAAACCACAAATGTTAAATAGGGGAGTTACAAGAGAGGGAGACAGAAAGCAGGTAACTATAGACCAGTTAGCCTAACATCTGCCATTGGGAAAATGCCGGAGTCCATTATTGAGGAAGTAGTAACGAGACATTTGGAAAATCATAATGCAATCAAGCAGAGTCAGCATGGTTTTATGAAAGGGAAATCATGTTTGATAAATTTGAAGGAGTTCTTTGAGGATGTAACAAGCAGGGTGGATAAGGGGGAACCAGTGGATGTGGTGTATTTGGATTTCTAGAAGGCATTTGATAAGGTGCCACATAAAAGATTATTGCACAAGAGCTCATGGGATTGGGGATAATATATTAGCATGGATAGAGGATTGGCTAACTAACAGAAAATAGAGGGTTGGGATGAATGTCATTTTTAGGTTTGCAAACTGTAACTAGTGGGGTGCCACAGGGATCAGTGCTGGGGCCCCAACTATTTACAATCTATATTAATGATTTGGATGAAGGGACCGAGTGTAATGTAGCCAAATTTGCTGATGACACAAAGATGGGAAAGCAAATTGTGAGGAGGACACAAAGAATCTACAAAGGAATACAGATAGGCTAAGTGAGTCGGCAAAATTATGGCAGATGAGAGCATAATGTGGATGGTATCAAATTGAAAACAAAGGCATACAATGTTGCGAAGAATAGTGGAAGGCCAGAGGATTGGGAAATTTTTAGAAACCAGCAAAGGATGACTAAAAAATGTTGAGAGAGTAGAAGGTAGCTTGAGAGAGTAATCTAGCAAGAAATATAAAAACATACACTAAGAGCTTCTATATGTATATAAAAAGGAAGTAGCTAAAGTAAACATTGGTCCCTTAGAGGATGAGACTGGGGAATTAATAATGGGAAACAGGTAAATGGCAGACTTTGAACAAATATTTTGTATTGGTCTTCACAGTAGACACTAAAAACATCCCAATAATTGATAATCAATGGGCTATTGGGCGGGGTGGGGACTTAAAACAACCACTTTCACTAGAGAAAAAAGCACTAGGCAAACTAATGGGACTAAAGGTGGACAAGTCCCCTGGACCTGATGGCCTGCATCCCAGGGACTTAAAAGTGGCTGCAGAGATAGTGGATGTATTGGTTGTAATCTACCAAAATTCCCTGGATTCTGGAGAGGTCCCAGCGGATTGGAAAACCGCAAATGTAACGCCTCTATTTAAGAAAGGAGGGAGACAGAAAGCAGGAAACTATAGGCCAGTTAGTGAAACATCTGTCGTTGGGAAAATGCTGCAGTCCATTATTAAGGAAGCAGTAGCAGGACATTTAGAAAATCATAATACAGTCAAGCAGTGTCAGCATGGTTTTATGAAAGGGAAATCATGTTAACCAATTTGCTGGAGTTCTTTGAGGATGTAACAGCAGGGTGGATAAGGGGGAACCAGTGGATGTTGTGTATTTGGATTTCCAGAAGGCATTCGATAAGATGCCACATAAAAGGTTGTTGAAGATATTTAAGGCGGAGATAGACAGATTTTTAAACAATGAGAGTAAAGGGTTATGGGGAGCGGGCGGGGAAGTGGAGTTGCGAACAATGATCAGACCAGCCATGATTGTATTAAATGGCGGAGCAGGCTCGAGGGGCCAAATGGCCGACTCCTGCTCGTAGTTCTTATATTTGTTCTCCCTCGTGTGTTTATGCAGTCTCTCCTTAAATACATCGATACTATTTGCCTCAACCACTCCCTGTAGTAAAGTGTTTCTCCTGAATTCTCTATTGGATTTATTAGTGACTCTCTTGTATTTATGGCCAATGTTCCCTATAAGCTGCATGGCCACGCAGAGCCCCAGGGAACCAGCGCAGTCGGCTTTTTGTGAAAAATACTGCAGCCACTATAGGGTCAAGACATGTCGCATATACGGGACAGCAAGTCGCAACGGAACCGGACACGATAATCACAACAAAAGCAAACACACGGAAAGTCAAAGGCCGCCAACCTTCATCTAATCATAGGTTGTATAATCAGTCAAAGAAAACGTCAGATGCCTTGTGACTACCACAAGATGTTCTGGAAGAATGTGGCCTTAGATATGAGTCACCCCACGGGCAGATTGGGCATTTAGACTAAGTCCAAGAATGATATAAATGTAGAGAGAAAAGGCGAGTCAAGCAGAGAGAACCAAGGAGCAACACCTCGAGAAGCAGGGACTGCAAGTTAGGAACTTGAAGCGGGACACCAGAGCGGAGTCTGATCCCCTCTGTTTAAACATATAGTACACAAGGTGAGAGGCTCGTGTGGTTTGCTTGTCTGTACTTTACTATTTGCGATTGAAGTATTTCAATCGTCGAGATGGGTCGGAGAGGAATTTTCCCAGATTTTTTTCTTCTAAATTGACCTGGGTTTTAAATCTGGTTTTTGCCTCTCCCAGGAGATCATATGGCTCCGGTTGGGGTGGAGTGTAGAATGTTTCAGTATAAGGGGTGTCGCAGTTGTGAGAGGCGGGCTGGGTGCTCTGTGCCTTTCCGTCATTGTTCATAGGTTTGTGTGTGACCATTGGGGCTGCTGACCGAGGGCCGTGTGGCTCTTTGATCGCCGGTGCAGACATGATGCATGTCCTAACCCTACATTCTTCTGCGCTGTAAATTTCTATGCTTCTATTGGAATAGATGAGACTTGTTTCAATTATTCTCGACACTCAAAGACCTGAACCGTAACTGTTATAGTACTGTGGTGAACTACTAGACAATCTGACACTCAGTTCACAAAGTCACAGCCAAAATATTGCAACACTTTTCAATACAAAAAATGCATTATTTTGAATGGACCACATAATCAAAATTAGAGTGATCATTGTTTGTGGCCCCAAGTTCTGGTCCCCCCCACAAGTGGATACATCTTCCCTACATCTACCCTATTAGAAATCTTCACGGTGGAGAAGATTTATCAGGTGCATTCGCTCCTGATAGGTAAAACCTCTCTGGTATCAGTCTAGTGAATCTCCAGTGCCTCTATATCTTATTTTTATATTATGCAGACAGGACTGTGCAGTGTTCCAAGTGTGGACTAACCCAGGTATGTGGAGACCAGAACTGTGCACTGTGCTCCAAGTGTGGTCTAACAGAGGTATATGGAGACCGAACTGTGCACTGTGCTCAAAGTGTGGTCTAACCAAGGTATATGGAGACCGAACTGTGCACTGTGCTCCAAGTGTGGTCTAACCAAGGTATATGGAGACCAGAACTGTGCACAGTGCTCCCAGTGTGGTCAACCAAGGTATATGGAGACCAGAACTGTGCACAGTGCTCCAAGTGTGGTCAACCAAGGTATATGGAGACCAGAACTGTGCACAGTGCTCCAAGTGTGGTCTAACCAAGGTATATGGAGACCAGAACTGTGCACAGTGCTCCAAGTGTGGTCAACCAAGGTATATGGAGACCAGAACTGTGCACAGTGCTCCAAGTGTGGTCTAACCAAGGTATATGGAGACCAGAACTGTGCACAGTGCTCCAAGTGTGGTCAACCAAGGTATATGGAGACCAGAACTGTGCACAGTGCTTGCAAGTGTGATCTAACCAAGGTATATGGAGACCAGAACTGTGCACAGTGCTCCCAGTGTGGTCTAACCAAGGTATATGGAGACCAGAACTGTGCACAGTGCTTGCAAGGGTGGTCTAACCAAGGTATATGGAGACCAGAACTGTGCACAGTGCTCCAAGTGTGGTCTAACCAAGGTATATGGGGACCAGAACTGTGCACAGTGCTCCAAGTGTGGTCTAACCAAGGTATATGGAGACCAGAACTGTGCACAGTGCTCCCAGTGTGGTCTAACCAAGGTATATGGAGACCAGAACAGTTCATAGTGCTCCAAATGCACTCTAACCAGAATGGTGCTCAGCGCTCCAAGTGAGCAATTTCACAAGAGAGGGTCGATGCAGACATTGTAATCAGGGAGGAGGAGGAGTGTGAAATATTATATTAAATAAAAATGGTGAGACAGGAAGTATTAAGGGGTTTAGCAGCTTTGAAAGTGGTTAAAACCCTCGGCCTGGATGAAATGTAACCCAGGGCCTCGGCTGTTAAGAGAAGCAAAAGAAAAGATGGCTCTGACCATCATTTTCCAGTCCTCTCTGGCTACAGGTGTGGTGCCAGAGGACTGGAGGACTACGAATGTTGTACCTTTGTTTAAAAAGGGAGAAAGGGATAGACCGAGTAATTACAGGCCAGTCAGCCTAACCTCGGTGGTGGGAAAATTATTGGAAAAAAATCCTGAGGGACAGGATAAATCTTCATTTGGAAAGACCTGGATTAATCAAGGACAGTCAGCATGGAATTGTTAAGGGAAGGTCATGTCTGACTAATTTGATTGAATTTTTCGAGGAGGTAACCAGGAGGATCGATGAGGGCAGTGTGTATGATGCAGTGTATATAGATTTTAATAAGGCTTTTGATAAGGTCCCACATGGCAGACTGGTCATGAAAGTAAAAGCCCATGGGATCCAGGGCAAAGTGGCAAGTTGGATCCAAAATTGGCTCAGAGGCAGGACACAAAGGGTAATGGTTGATGCGTGTTTGTGTGACTGGAAGGATGTATCCAGTGGGGTTCCGCAGGGCTCAGTGTTGGGTCCCTTGCTTTTTGTGGTATATATCAATGACTTGGACTGGAATGTTGGGGGTATGATTAAGAAATTTGCAGATGATATAAAATCGGCCGTGTGGTTGATAATGAAGAAGAAAGCTGTGGACTGCAGGAAGATATCGATGGACTGGTCAGGTGGGCAGAACAGTGGTAAATGGAATTCAATCAGGAGAAGTGTGAGGTAATGCATTTGGGGAGGGCTAACAAGGCAAGGGAATACACATTAAATGGTAGGACACTGAGCAGTGTAGAGAAACAAAGAGACCTTGGAGAGCAGGTCCACAGATCCCTGAAGGTAGCAGCCCAGGTGGATAAGGTGGTTAAGAAGGCATACGGAATACTTACCTTTATTAGCCGAGGCATAGAATACAAGAGCAAGGAGGTTATGCTTGAACTGTATAAACCACTGGTTAGGCCACAGCTGGAGTACTGCGTGCAGTTCTGGTCACCACATTGCAGGAAGGACGTGATTGCACTGGAGAGGGTACCGAGGAGATTTACGAGGGTGTTGCCGGGACTGGAGAATTTTAGCTCTGAGGACAGATTGGATCGGCTGGGGTTGTTTTCTTTGGAACAGAGGAGGCTGAGGGGAGACCTGATTGAGGTGTATAAAATTATGAGGGGCCTACATAGAGTGGATAGGAAGGGCCTGTTTCCCTCAGCAAAGGGGTCAACAACCAGGGGGCATAGATTTAAAGTAATTGGGGGGAGGTTTAGAGGGGATTTGAGGGGAAATGTCTTCACCCAGAGGGTGGTGGGGGTCTGGAACTCACTGCCTGAAAGGGTGGTAGAGGCAGAAACCCTCACCACATTTAAAAAGTACCTGGATGTGCACTTGAAGTGCTGTAACCTGCAGGGCTACGGACCGAGAGCTGGAAAGTGGGATTAGGCTGGGTAGCTCTTTGTCGGCCGGCGCAGACACGATGGGCCGAATGGCCTCCTTCTGTGCCGTAAAAGTCGATGGGTCGATAATTACCTCACACTTAACTATATTGAAGTTCATTTGCAAATTACACGCCCATTCTGCATATTTATTGACGCCTTCCTGCATTTTGTCGAAGTTCTCCTCTGTGTTGATTACACCCCACCAATTTAGTGTTTGCAAATTTTGAAATTGGAACCTATTTTGAAATGGGGGAGGAGGATTGTTTGGGCGGGGAGGGGGAAGGTTATTGAGGAAAAGGATTGTTTTGGGGTGGGGCAGTAAGGGGTGAGATGCCCCCAGTGGAGGTACCTACCATCACAGAAGAACATGTCCCACACTCGCAGGACGGTGGACCAGGGCAGCGTGCGGGAGTAGATACACATGAACCATTCGGTCATGTAGAGGATGGGGTCGATCTTGAACTTCTTCAGGTGATGGTGGGCAAGTGGAGAAACCCGGCGTAACAGAGCGAAGAAAATCTCACCGTCCAGCTGAATGGCTTCCTAACAACGGGGAGAAAGGAGAAGTGGGTGGCTTCAGGTAGGACGACAAAACCCTGGAGCTCAGCTACCTGACCGCCCCTCGGAGATATCAAAGCGCCCGCACGAGACCCCCCACCCTGGGGATAGTACAGTCCCCTCACCGAGACCCCCCCCACCCTGGAGATAGTACAGTCCCCTCACCGAGACCCCCCACCCTGGGGATAGCACTGTCCCCTCACCGAGACCCCCCACCCTGGGGATAGTACTGTCCCCTCACCGAGACCCCCCACCCTGGGGATAGCACTGTCCCCTCACCGAGACCTCCCACCCTGGAGATAGTACAGTCCCCTCACCGAGACCCCCCCCCACCCTGGGGATAGTACAGTCCCCTCACCGAGACCCCCCACCCTGGGGATAGTACAGTCCCCTCACCGAGACCCCCCACCCTGGGGATAGTACAGTCCCCTCACCGAGACCTCCCACCCTGGGGATAGTACAGTCCCCGCACCGAGACCCCCCACCCTGGGGATAGTACAGTCCCCTCACCGAGACACCCCACCCTGGGGATAGCACTGTCCCCTCACCGAGACCCCCACCCTGGGGATAGTACAGTCCCCTCACCGAGACCCCCCCCACCCTGGGGATAGTACAGTCCCCTCACCGAGACCCCCCACCCTGGGGATAGTACAGTCCCCTCACCGAGACCCCCCACCCTGGGGATAGTACAGTCCCCTCACCGAGACCCCCCACCCTGGGGATAGTACAGTCCCATCACCGAGACCCCCCCACCCTGGGGATAGTACAGTCCCCTCACCGAGACCCCCCACCCTGGGGATAGCACTGTCCCCTCACTGAGACCCCCCACCCTGGGGATAGTACAGTCCCCTCACCGAGACCCCCCACCCTGGGGATAGTACAGTCCCCTCACCGAGACCCCCCACCCTGGGGATAGCACTGTCCCCTCACTGAGACCCCCCACCCTGGGGATAGTACAGTCCCCTCACCGAGACCCCCCACCCTGGGGATAGTACAGTCCCCTCACCGAGAACCCCACCCTGGGGATAGCACAGTCCCCTCACCGAGACCCCCCACCCTGGAGATAGTACAGTCCCCTCAGTGACCCCCACCCTGGAGATAGCACAGTCCCCTCAGTGACCCCCACCCTGGAGATAGTACAGTTCACTCAGTGACCCCCACCCTGGAAATAGTACAGTCCCCTTAGTGACCCCCACCCTGGAGATAGCACAGTCCCTCACCCCCCCCCCACCGGTGATACACACTGCAGCCACGGTGTGCCGGTGGTGGAGGGAGTGAATGTTTAAGGTGGTGGATGGGGAGCCGATCAAGTGAGGTGCTTTGTCCTGGATGATGTCGAGCTTCTTGTGTTGTTGGAGCTGCACTCATCCAGGCAAGTGGAGAGTGTTCCATCACACTCCTGACTTGTGCCTTGTAGATGGTGGAAAGGCTTTGGGGAGTCAGGAGCTGAGACACTTGCCACAGAATACCCAGCCTCTGACCCGCTCTTGTGGCCACAGTATTTATGTGGCTGGTCCAGTTAAGTTTCTGGTCAATGGTGACCCCCGGGATGTTGATGGTGGAGGATTCGGCGATGGTAATGTCATTGAATATCACGGGGAGCTGGTTAGACTCTCGCTTGTTGGAGATAGTCATTGCCTGGCACTTGTGTGGCGCGAATGTTACTTGCCATTTATCAGCCCAAGGCTGAATGTTGTCCAGGCCTTGCTGTATGTGGGCATGGACTGCTCCATTATCAGTGTGAATGGCACTGAACACTGTGCAGTCATCAGCGAACATCCCCATTTCTGGCCTTAGGATGGAGGGAAGGTCACTGATGAAGACATGGGGACAATATGGTGACCGCCTCTCTCTGTGCAGGGTGCCCCAGTATGGTGAGTCCGTGTGTCTAGGATTGAGCCCAGCTGGAGGCAATACTCACCAGCCCAGCACTGTAGTATCCAGGCAGATACTTCTCACAGATCTGAACCAGGCACCAGAAGGCTTGCTGTGGGGGAAATGGAGAGACAGCAAGTGTTAACACGACTCACAGTCATGTTCCCTGCAGTTGCACAGCCACGACCCTGTAAAGCCATGGGTCATGGCAGAGTAGCTCCATAATAAATGTACGAACCAAACTCTGCACTGCAATCACTGTAATCATCAAACCCTGCACTGTAATCAGCAAACCCTGCCCTGTAATCAGACTGTAATCATCAAACCCTGCACTGTAATCAGCAAACCCTGCCCTGTAATCAGACTGTAATAATCAAACCCTGCACTGTAATCAGCAAACCCTGCTCTGTAATCAGACTGTAATAATCAAACCCTGCACTGTAAACAGACTGTAATAATCAAACAATGCACTGTAATCAGTCTGTAATAATCAAACCCTGCACTGTAAACAGACTGTAATAATCAAACCCTGCACTGTAAACAGACTGTAATAATCAAACCCTGCCCTGTAATCAGACTGTAATAATCAAACCCTGCCCTGTAATCAGCAAACCCTGCCCTGTAATCAGACTGTAATAATCAAACCCTGCACTGTAATCAGACTGTAATAATCAAACCCTGCCCTGTAATCAGCAAACCCTGCCCTGTAATCAGACTGTAATAATCAAACCCTACACTGTAAACAGACTAATATTCAAACAATGCACTGTAATCAGTCTGTAATAATCAAACAATGCACTGTAATCAGACTTTAATAATCAAACCCTGCACTGTAAACAGACTGTAATAATCAAACCTTGCACTGTAATGAGTCTGTAATAATCAAACCCTGCAATGTAATCCGACTGTAATAATCAAAAACTGCACTGTAATGAGTCTGTAATAATCAAACCCAGCACTGTAGTCAGTCTGTAATAATCAAATGCTGCACTGTAATCAGACTATCAAACTCTGCACGGTAATCAGACTAATAATCAAACCCTTCACTGTAATCAGACTGTAATAATCAAACCCTGTACTGTAATCAGACCATAATGATCAAATCAAGCACAGTTATCAGTCTATAATCAAACACTGCACTGTAATCAGGCTGTAATAATCAACCCCGCACAGTAATCAGTCTGTAATAATCAAACCCTGCACTGTAATCAGGCTGTAATAATCAAACCCTGCACAGTAATCAGTCTGTACTAATCAAACCATGCATTGTATTCAGTCTGTAATAATCAAACCCTGCACCGTAATCAGTCTGTAATAAACAAACCCTGCACTGTAATGGCTAATAATCAAACTCTGCACGGTTATCAGTCTGTAATAAACACTGCACAGTAATCAGACTAATAATCGAACCCTGCATTGTAGTCACTGTAATAATCAAACTACACTGTAATCAGTCTGTAATAATCAAACCCTGCACTATAATCAGACTGTAATAATCAAACCCTGCACTGTAATCAGTCTGTAATAAACACTGCACGGTAATCAGACTGTAATAATCAAACACTGCACTGTAGTCACTAATAATCAAACCCAGCACTGTAATCAGTCTGTAATAATCAAACCCTGCACTGTAATCAGACTGCAATAATCAAACACGGCACCATAATCAGTCTGTAATATTCAAACTCTGCACTGTAATCAGACTGTAATAATCAAAACCTGTACTATCAGTCTGTAATAAACACTGCACAGTAATCAAGACTAATAATCAAACCCTGCATTGTAGTCACTGTAATAATCAAACACTGCATTGTAATCACTGTAATAATCAAACTCTACACTGTAATCAGTCTGTAATAATCAAAACCGGCACTGTAATTAATCTGTAATAACCAAACCTTGCACTGTAATGAGTCTGTAATAATCAAACCCTGCAATGTAATCCGACTGTAATAATCAAACACTACTCTGTAATCAGTCTGTAATAATCAAACCCTGCATTGAAATTAGTCTGTAATAAACGAACCTTGCTCAGTAATCAGACTGTAATAATCAAATCCTGCACCGTAATCAGTCTGTAATCTACACTGCACTGTAATCAGACTAATAATCAAATGCTGCACTGTAATCAGTCTGGAAAAATCAAACATGCTCTGTAATCAGACTGTAATAATCAAACCATGCACTGTAATCAGTCTACAATCAAACACTGCACTGTAATCAGTCTGGAAAAATCAAACGTGCTCTGTAATCAGACTGCAATAATCAAACCATGCACTGTAATCAGTCTACAATCAAACACTGCACTGTAATCAGACCGTAATAATTAAACACTGCACTATAATCAGTCTGTAATAATCAAACCCTGCATTGAAATTAGTCTGTAATAAACGAACCTTGCTCAGTAATCAGACTGTAATAATCAAACCCTGCACCGTAATCAGTCTGTAATCTACACTGCACTGTAATCAGACTAATAATCAAATGCTGCACTGTAATCAGTCTGGAAAAATCAAACGTGCTCTGTAATCAGACTGCAATAATCAAACCATGCACTATAATCAGTCTGTAATAATCAAACCTAGCACTGTAGTCAGTCTGTAATAATCAAACCCGTTGTAATCACTAATAATCAAACACTACACTGTAATCAGACTGTAATACTTAAACCATGCACTGTAATCAGTCTGTAATAATCCAGCAATGCATTGCAATCAGACTGTAATAATCAAACCCTCCACAGTAATCAGATTGTAATAACCAAACCTGCACTGTAATCACTAATAATCAAACCCTGCACTGCAATCAGTCTGTAATAATCAAACCCTGCACTGTAATGAGGCTGTAATAATCAAACCCTGCACTGAATTCAGTCTGTAATAATCAAACCCTGCACTGTAATCAGTCTGTAATAATCAAACACTGCAATCAGTCTGTAATAATTAAACCCTGCACTATAATCATTCTAATACTGCACTGTAATCAGATTGTAATTATCAAACCCAGCATTGTAATCAGTCTGTAATAAACACTGCACTGTAATCAGATTGTAATAAACCCTGCACTGTAAACACCAATAATCAAACCCAGCACTGTAATCAGACTGTAATAATCAAACCATGCACTGTAATCAGTCTGGAATAATCAAACCCTGCACTGTAATCAGACTGTAATAATCAAACCCTGCATTGTAACCAGTCTGTAATAATCAAACCCTGCACTGTAATCAGTCTGGAATAATCAAACCATGCACTGTAATCAGTCTGGAATAATCAAATCCTGCACTGCAATCAGTCTGTAATAATTTTTCTTTGAACAAAGGCCCAACCTGTCATCATCCACCACCACCTCCTCCACCTGGCTGAACTTGTTCTCACATTGAACAAATTCTCCTTTATCTCCACTTCCTCCAAATTAAAGGTGTTGCAATGGGAACCCGCATGGATCCTAGCTATGCCTGCCTTTTCGTGGGTTATGTGGAACATTCTTTGTTCCAGTCCTACTCAGGTCTCCTCCCTCACCTCTTTTACCGGTACATTGATGACTGTGTCGGTGCCGTTTCCTGCTCTCGCCCTGAACGAGGTAATGTCATTCACTTTGCGTCCAATTCCCACCCTTCCCTCACCTTCACGTGGTCCATCTCCGACTTTTCCCTTCCTTTTCACGACTTCTGTGTCTCCATTTCTGGGGATAGACTATTGACGAACATTCACTATAAGTCCACTGACTCTCTCAGCTACCTGGACGACACTTCTTCCCACCCCACATCCTGCAAGGACTCCTTTTCATTCATCCAGTTTCTCCATCTCATCTGCTGTGATGACGCCACCTTCCACACGAGTGCCTCGGACATGCCTCCCTTTTTTCTCAACCGAGGATTCCCCTCCACCGTGCTTAAAATGGCCCTCGACCATATCCATTCCATTTCCCGCACCTCTGTTCACACCCCTTCCCCTCCCTCCTCGAACCACGACAGGGTTCCCCTTGTCCTCACCTTTCACCCCACCAGCCTCCAGGTTCAACGGATCATCCTCCGCCATTTCTGCCACCTCCAGCGTGATCCCAGCACCAATCACATCTTCCCCTCCCCTCCTCCCACCACCCCCTCAGCATTCCGAAGGGACCGCTCCCCTCCGCGACACCTTGGTCCATTCCGCAGTCACCCCCTGCACCCCCTCCCCACGGCACCTTCCCGTGCAAGCGCAGGAGATGCAACCCCTGTCCTTTTACCTCCTCTCTTCCCACTGTCCAGGGCCCCAAATACTCCTTCCAGATGAAAGTAATTTACTTTCAATTTAGTATACTGTATTTGCTGCTCACGATGTGGTCTCCTCGACATTAGGAGACCAAACGCAGATTGGGTGACCGGTTTGTAGAACACCTCCGTTCAGTCAGTTAGCGTGACCCCTGAGCTTCCGGTCGCCTGTCGTTTTAATTCTCCGCTCCACTCCCACTCTGATCTCTCCATCCTCGGACTCCTACACTGTTCCAATGAAGCTCAACGCAAGCGCGAGGAACAGCACCTCATCTTTCGTTTAGGCCCTTTGCAGCCTTCGGGACTCACCATCGAGTTCAACAGTTTCAGACCAGAACCTCTGCCCATATTTTGCTCTCTTTGTTTCTCAAGGCAGCTGATAATCATCCTGGCATTCACATCCTAACTTTTTCTGCCTTCTGCTAGTACCATCTCAAGTCGGCCCATCGTCCCTTTTGTCTCCCGAATCTCTCCCGCCTCCCACCCTATCACAGACCTTCCCTTCAGTTCTTTCTTCCCCTCTCCCTTTCAGTGCTCTTTAAGAATTTGTTCTTTCCGAACGCACTCTCGTTCTGAGGAAGGGTCATCGACCCGAAACGTCAACTCTGCTTCCTCTCCACAGATGCTGCCTGACCCGCCTGAGGCTTCCGTGTTTTTATTTTCAGATTCCAGCATCCGCAGTATTTTGCTTCTGTAATAATCAAACCCTACACTGTAACGAGTCTGTAATAATACAAGGAGCACTGCAATCAGATGCAGACTGTGTGCTCCCTGTGATGTCTCTCACCTCCGCTGGCATGTGCATGAGCAACACGGCTGCAACTGGGGCCTGCGCCTGGCAGTATCCCTCCTCGGGTCGGTAGATGGTGTAGGCCTTGAGGATTCGGTACAGGTCCTGCTGTCTGCAATGTGAACACAGAGCCGGTTACTTCCTGCTTCGAGGCAAGGATCACATCGTGAATAGGATCCCTGGATGTTTAACTCAACGCCACCGCTTCCTGTCTGCCCTACCGTACGGTCAGCTGATACATGATGTGGGAGGGTTCGCAGCAACAGAAGCTAAACCGTCACCACAGTGGTCCACTCACAGTGGCCTGACCTCCACTGGTCCAGGTGAAAGTTGAACCAGTGGTACGAAATGAGATAAAGGGAACCAGGACCTCTCACTGACACACACACACACGCACACTGTGGATCTCTGCAGCTATTGGGTAACATCCCCAGCATCGAAGCACTGACCGCACTCGACCAGCTCCGCTGGGCGGGCCGCATTGTTCGCATGCTTGACACAAGACTCCCAAAGCAAGCGCTCTACTCGGAACTCCTACACGGCAAGCGAGCCCCAGGTGGACAGAGGAAACGTTACCAGGACACCCTCAAAGCCCCCCTGATAAAGTGCAACATCCCCACCGACACCTGGGAGTCCCTGGCCAAAGACTAGTCCGCCCTGAGTGGAGGGAGAGCGTCCGGGAGGGCGCTGAGCACCTCGAGTCTCATCGCCGAGAGCGTGCAGAAACCAAGCGCAGGCAGCGGAAGGAGCGTGCGGCAAACCTGTCCCTCAACGACTGTCTGTCCCACCTGTGACATGTGGTTCTCATATTTGACTGTTCAGTCATCCAAGAATTATTATTTTTTTTTTTTTTTTAAAAAGAGTGGAAGCAAGTCTTCCTTGATTCCGAGGGACTGCCTAGTGCACAGTCCTACATCAGGTGTCACACACACACACACACACACACACACACACACACACACACACACACGGTCCCAATCACCCACAGTGTTCCGCTGAATACAATGACTCCTGAAAACAAATACAGCCTATCCAATCTGTCCTCATAGCTAAAATTCTCCACTCCAGGCAACATCCTCATAAATCTCCTCTGTACCCTCTCCAGTGCAATCTCATCCTTCCTGTAATGTGGTGACCAGAACTGCACGCAGTACTCCAGCTGTGGTCCAACTAGTGTTTTATACAGTTCAAGCATAACCTCCCTGCTCTTGTATTCTATGCCTCGGCTAATAAAGGAAAGTATTCCGTATGTTCTTAACCACCTTATCCACCTGGCCTGCTACCTTCAGGGATCTGTGCACCTGCTCTCCAAGGTCCCTCTGTTCCTCTACACTGCTCAGTGTCCGACCATTTAATGTGTATTCCCTTGCCTTGTTAGCCCTCCCCAAATGCATTACCTCACACTTCTCCCGCTTGAATTCCATTTACCAGTGTTCTGCCCACCTGACCAGTCCATCGATACCTTCCTGCAGTCCGCAGCTTTCTTCTTCATTATCAACCACACGGCCGATTTTTGTATCATCTGTAAACTTCTTAATCATACCCCCAACATTCCAGTCCAAATCATTGATATATACCACAAAAAGCAAGGGACCCAGCACTGAGCCCTGTGGAACCCCACTGGATATAACCTTCCAGTCACAAAAACACCTATCATCCATTACTCTTTGCTTCCTGCCTCTGAGCCAATTTTGGATCCAACTTGCCATTTTGCCCTGGATCCCATGGGTTTTACTTTTGTGACCAGTCTGCCATGTGGGATCTTGTCAAAAGCCTTACTAAAATCCGTATCGACTACATCACACTACCCTCATTGACCTCCTTGCTACCACCTCAACAAATTCAATCAAGTTAGTCAGACACAACCTTCCCTTAACAATTCCATGCTGACTGTCCTTGATAAATCCGTGTCTTTCTAAATGAAGATTTATCCTGTCCCTCGGGATTTTTTCCAATAATGTTCCCACCACCGAGGTTCGGCTGACTGGCCTGTAATTACTCGGTCTAGCCTTTTCTCCCTCTTTATACAACGATACAACGTTAGCAGTCCTCCCGGCACCACACCTGCAGCCAAAGAGGATTGGAAAATGATGGTCAGAGCCTCTGCTATTTCCTCTTTTACTTCTCTTAACAGCCTGGGATAGATTTCCAATCACTCCTTAAAACCCACCTCTTTGACCAAGCTTTTGGTCACCTGCCCTAATTTCTCCTGATGTGGCTCGGAGTCGAATTCTGTTGGGCAACGCTCCTGCGAAGCGTCTAAGGCGCAATAAATACACAGCTTGTTCTTGTTATACATACCCGTGACCCCCTCGCAATGCAAACATCTCATGGAATGGAAACTGCCTGTGCAAATCCTTCTCGATGATGTCCAACCACTTTGGGTCTCCCAGCTGTCGGTCCAATTCCTGCAGAAAGGAAAACGAGAGGCAGGTTAGTGAGAGACACAGACCAGACCGCACGCACTCCCCCGATTTCGACCCAAGTAACAGACGTGGCGAGGAGCTGTCGTGCCGTCCGCACCCAGGTGGAGGTGTGGGGAACCCAAGGACAGCCAGCAGCACGGCTGGGGGCTGTCGGGCCTTTGTCAGGCACAGCGAGGCACAGGGAAGGAAGGTGAGGAGAGGGCTGCGTGTTGCTGTCGTCGAGATTGGGGTGTGAGAAAATGGCACAGTACCGGCATCAGCACAGAGGATGGGGATCCATTCATACAGGTATCAGGACAGGCACAGTCTCAGGATAAAAGGCAAGCCACGCAGGGCTGAGATGAGAAATTTCTTCACTCAGAGGGTGGTGAATCTTTGGAATTCTCTACCCCAGAGGGCTGCGGAGGCTCAGTCATTGAGTACCCCTGCCCTCCCACTCTGAAGCCCAGTAGGCCAATGCCTGCCCCCAACCAAGCCTTGGACCAGCTACCAACAAGGGCGCTACCCAGTTAACACCTCGCCGGAGGCAATTAGGCCCATATAGCAGTGCCTGGTCTCCAGTCGTCCTGGCCCCCCTTGCCACTGGACCAAGACCTCACTCAGCTAAGCCCGGGTGGTAGCCCGTGTGCAACGACCACCCCACATTAAAAGAAATCACAGGCACGGGCATCTTCCACTCCGTTAACATGAAGTTCAGGACCTGGAACGTCAGGACCCTCATGGGCAACCCCAACAGCGACAGGCCGGAACGTCGCACCGCCACAGTTGCCCGGGAACTTAGACACTTTGATATCGACATCGCCGCCCGAAGCGAGACCCGGCGGGCAGGGGAAAGCCAGCTCAAGGAACATGGTGGCGGTTACACCTTCTTCTGGAAAGGGAAACCAGGGGCAGAACGCCACCTCCATGGAGTCGGCTTCGCCATCAAAAACGGGCTGGTCGACCGCCTCAAAGACTCCCCCTGCGGGGCTAACGAACGCCTCATGACTCTCCGACTCGCCCTATCCCGGAACCAGTGCGCCACAGTCATCAGTGCGCACGCCCCAACACTCGATGCAACAGATGAAGCCAGAGGGTTTTTATTTCAAGGACACCTCAAAGCTTCCCTGATAAAGTGCAACATCCCCCACCGACACCTGGGAGACCCTGGCCAAAGACCAGTCCGCCCTAAGTGGAGGAAGTGCATCCGGGGATGGCGCTGAGCACCTCGAGTCTTGTCACCGAGAGCGTGCAGAAACCAAGCGCAGGCAGCGGAAGGAGCGTGCGGCAAACCAGTCCCACCCTCCCCTTCCCTCAACCACTGTCTGCCCCACCTGTGACAGGGACTGTGGTTCTTGTACTGGACTGTTCAGCCACCTGAGAACTCATGCTAAGCGTGGAAGCAAGTGTTCCTCGATTCCTGGAGGAATCAAGGGATATGGTTATCGGGCGGGAAAATGGAGTTGATGTGGAAGATCACCAAGATCTTACTGAATGGCAAAGCAGGCTCGAGGGGTCGTAAGACTTACTCCTGCTCCTAATTCTTATGTTAAGTACAGGAGATGGGGACTCCAGTGATACAGTGGCGGAGAGGGGTAACTCCATTCCAAAGGTATGAAATCAGACAGAGTGTCACTGCAGCCAATTATACAGTCAACTGAGAAGGGGAATTCCCCGAATGCTAAATCACTTTGAGAGACACTGAAGGAAACAGGAAGACACTTGGATACTGAAACAGTGCCAAGCCTCAGTTGCACATGGATGAACCGGGTCGGTGTCTCAGACGGGGCATTGTTGTCCCGGGTATGGGAGTTCTGCCACAACACATTGAGGAGCACTTTCACTTGTATTAGATGGTTCCAGCACAATGAGTCACAATGCGTTTGTGTGAAGACAGTTGTCGAAGGGAAGGGCCGTGCCACACAATGCAAAAGACAATGGGCGAGTGTGATTTCCTCACAGTGCGCGTGATCTGCAAGTCTCTTTCAACATAAGAGTTATTGAAACTCCGCATGGTCCCTGCATCAGAGGGGGGAGCAGGGCGAGCGCGGGGAGAGGGGGGGGGGGAGCAGGGCGAGCACGGGGAGAGGGAGGGGGAGTGGGGGGGAAGAGCAGGGCGAGCGCGGGGAGAGGGGGGGGGGGAGCAGGGCGAGCACGGGGAGAGGGAGGGGGAGTGGGGGGGAAGAGCAGGGCGAGCGTGGGGAAGGGGGGGGGTGGGGGGGGGGGGAAGAGCAGGGCGAGCGCGGGGAAGGGGGGGAGCAGGGCGTGGGGGGGGAGCAGGGCGAGCGCGGGGAGAGGGGGGGGAGCAGGACGAGCGCGGGGAAGGGGGGAGGAGAGCAGGGCGAGCACGGAGAAGGGGGGAGGAGAGCAGGGCGAGCTCGGGGAAGGGGAGGGGGGGAGAGAGCAGGGCGAGCGCGGGGAAGGGGAGGGGGGGAGAGAGCAGGGCGAGCGCGGGGAAGGGGAGGGGGGGAGAGAGCAGGGCGAGCGCGGGGAAGTGGGGGGGGGGGGGGAGAGAGCAGGGCGAGCGCGGGGAAGTGGGGGGGGGGGAGAGAGCAGGGCGAGCGCGGGGAAGTGGGGGGGGGGGGAGAGAGCAGGGCAAGCGCGGGGAAGTGGGGGGGGGGGAGAGAGCAGGGCGAGCGCGGGGAAGAGGGGGGGGGGGGGAGAGAGCAGGGCGAGCGCGGGGAAGGGGAGGGGGGGAGAGAGCAGGGCGAGCGCGGGGAAGGGGAGGGGGGGGAAGAGAGCAGGGCGAGCGCGGGGAAGGGGAGGGGGGGGAGAGAGCAGGGCGAGCGCGGGGAAGGGGAGGGGGGGAGAGAGCAGGGCGAGCGCGGGGAAGGGGAGGGGGGGGAGGGAGCAGGGCGAGCGCGGGGAAGGGGGAGGAGAGCAGGGCGAGCGCGGGGAAGGGGGGGGGGAGCAGCTCGAGCGCGGGGAAGGAGCTCGAGCGCGGGGAAGGAGCTCGAGCGCGGGGAAGGAGCTCGAGCGCGGGGAAGGAGCTCGAGCGCGGGGAAGGAGCTCGAGCGCGGGGAAGGAGCTCGAGCGCGGGGAAGGAGCTCGAGCGCGGGGAAGGAGCTCGAGCGCGGGGAAGGAGCTCGAGCGCGGGGAAGGAGCTCGAGCGCGGGGAAGGAGCTCGAGCGCGGGGAAGGGGGGGGGGAGCAGCTCGAGCGCGGGGAAGGGCG
>NW_027252668.1:1066912-1126912 GCF_044704955.1 Pristiophorus japonicus | reverse complement strand
ACCTTTGGTTAACAGAAAGCTAGCAATCCCCGATTTATAATGAACAACTGATCTAGCACCAATTGCCGTTTGTGGAAGAGAGTTCCAAACTACTAGCACCCTGTGTGTGTAGAAGTATTTCCTAATTTCACCCCTGAAAGGTCTGGATCTAATGTTCAGACTCTGCCCCCTAGTCCTAGACTCCCCAACCAGCAGAAATAGATTCTCTCTATCTCCCCTATCTGTTCCCCTTCATATCCTGAAAACTTCCATCAGATCCCACCCTTAACCTTCCAAATCCCAGGGAATACAACCCTTCTGTAATTGTGAACACCACTGCTAATCTTCACTGAACCCTCTGCACTTCAGTAAACGCTCGTACTTTCGAGTCTCTTATCACAACAAAATCCTCTCATCGCTGGCATCCTCCCAGTGACTCTGCTGTGCACATTGCTCATTGGCTTCCATTGTTCTCCCGACAATGGGGCCCATTCAGAGCGGCACGCAGTCCTCCAACTACGGCTGGGTGGAGGGAATGTCCGGCTCGAGGCAGAGGGATCCTTTCACCTTCGCCCGCGCAGGGCATGGGGGGGGGGGGGGGGGTGTGTGGGGTGGACAAATTCAACCACGGGGCCTTGCACGTTAAGGCGGCTGAAAGCCTTGGGAGGCTGCTGGCTCGACAACCCGGGCAGGTCGTCTCTGCTTGCTGTTGTTGCTCTGACAGGGCACAGGGCACTCCCACGTTTACTGAAAGGACACAGGCAGGATTACTCAGCGAACGACGCAAGCGCTGAGTACTGCTGCTGAAGGATGGACAAGCACACGACAGATGTTGACGCTGAGATCGAAATCCCTGCTGCCCCGTAATCCTAACTAACTCTCAACGTGTCCTGTTCAACCTGTCAGCCGCACACATTCCCACCCCCCCCGGGCTGGCCGGCCTCCACTGGCTCGCGGTCAGGCAACGCCTCGATGACAACATTCTCATCCCTCACATGGCCTCACCCACCCCTCCCTATCTCTGTAACCTCCTCCATGCCTCACAACCACTGCTCCCTCTTAAGCGGCACCGCCAGCTTTGGGCCATGCAACCACAAAAAGAAAGAGAGAGAGAACACGCTGCCAACAGCCCGCCGAGCTCTCTGCGCTCCTTCCACGCTGCGCTCTTGCACAATCCCGATTTCCATCGCTCCACCATGGGTGGCCGTGGCTCCAGCTGCCTCGGGGCCCGAAGCTCTGGAACTCCCTGCCTCCCTCTCCTCCTTTCAGCTGCTCTCCAATACCTACCTCTTTGACCAAGCTTTTGGTCACCTGCCCCAATCGCTCACGTGGCTCGGTGTCACATTTGACTTGATAATGTTCCCGTGCAGCGCCTTGGGACATTTTGCTTCATTCAGGGTGCTGTATAAAAGCAAGTTGCTGTTGCGATCACGGAGCGACAAGCCCTACGAATTGTATTCACTGTGTGCTGGTTTAACCAAGAGCACGTTTACCAGGAACCACCCCACCTCCAGCTTTGCCCGGTGTACACTCACTTCCTTCACTCGCGTCTCACATCAGCACAAAGGAGCGACTCACTTGCTGGTGAGTGTCAGGCGCTGGTTTAAGCACAGACAGGAACATAGACCTGCTGTACATCACCCCCACCACTGGTTCATTGATTCCTGTCCGCCCACTCCATAAACCCCCCCCCCACCTGCTGACTCTCCAGCCCCAACTGACCTGCTGACAGTTCTGAAAGGGCACTTGCCAGCCATGCTGTCTTCACTCTCTCAGGGGGTGAACAGAGCAGTACATGGAGCCACACACGTTAACACGCTCCCACAGGTCCGCGCACACCCAGACACACAGGGACACACACGTTAACACGCTCCCACAGGTCCGCGCACACCCAGACACACAGGGACACACACGTTAACACGCTCCCACAGGTCCGCGCACACCCAGACACACACGTTAACACGCTCCCACAGGCACGCACACACCCTGAGACACAGGGACACACACGTTAACACGCTCCCACAGGCGCGCGCACACACCCAGAGACACACACAGGGACACACACGTTAACACGCTCCCACAGGTCCGCGCACACCCAGACACAGGGACACACACGTTAACACGCTCCCACAGGCGCGCGCACACCCAGACACACAGGGACACACACGTTAACACGCTCCCACAGGTCCGCGCACACACCCAGAGACACACACAGGGACACACACGTTAACACGCTCCCACAGGTCCGCGCACACACCCAGAGACACACACAGGGACACACACATTAACACGCTCCCACAGGTCCGCGCACACCCAGACACACAGGGACACACACGTTAACACGCTCCCACAGGCGCGCACACACACCCAGAGACACACACGTTAACACGCTCCCACAGGTCCGCGCACACCCAGACACACAGGGACACACACGTTAACACGCTCCCACAGGCGCGCGCACACACCCAGAGACACACACGTTAACACGCTCCCACAGGTCCGCGCACACACCCAGAGACACGTTAACACGCTCCCACAGGCACACACACACCCAGTCACACACAGATACTCCCACAGGCGCTCGCACACACACCCAGACACACACAGGGACACACAAATACTCCCACAGGCACGCACACACACCAAGACACACACAAATACTCCCACAGGTCCGCGCACACACACCCAGACACACACAGGGACACACAAATACTCCCACAGGCGCGCGCACACACCCAGAGACACACAGGGACACACAAATACTCCCACAGGCGCGCGCACACACCCAGAGACACACACACACTCCCACAGTCAGAGACACACACACACTCCCACAGACAGAGACACACACACACACCCACAGACAGAGACACACACACACACCCACAGACAGATACACACACACAGAGACACACACACACACCCACAGAGACACACACACACACAGACACATACACACTCCCACAGAGAGACACATACACTCCCACAGACAGAGACACACACACACTCCCACAGACAGAGACACATACACACTCCCACAGAGAGACACATACACACTCCCACAGAGAGACACATACACACTCCCACAGAGACACACACACACTCCCACAGAGACACACACACACTCCCACAGAGAGACACATACACACTCCCACAGACAAAGACACACACACACCCACAGACAGAGACACACACACACACTCCCACAGACAGAGAGACACACACACTCCCACAGACAGAGACACACACACACTCCCACAGACAGAGACACACACACTCCCACAGACAGAGACACACACACACACTCCCACAGAGAGTCAGACACACACTCAGAGACTCCCAAACAGAGACACACACACTCCCAGAGAGTCTCACACATACACACAGCCACACAAAGAGACACACACAAGACTCCCACAGACAGACTCCCAAACAGAGACACACACACTCCCAGAGAGTCTCACACACACACACAGCCACACAAAGAGACACACACAAGACTCCCACAGACAGACTCCCACAGAGACACACACACTCTCCCACAGACAGACTCCCAAACAGAGACACACACACTCCCAGAGAGTCTCACACATACACACAGCCACACAAAGAGACACACACAAGACTCCCACAGACAGACTCCCACACAGAGACACACACACTCTCCCACAGACAGAGTCCCACAGACAGAAACACACACACACTCCCACAGACACACAGACACCCACAGAGAGACACATACCCACAGAGACACAGACACACACACTCCCGCAGACAGAGAGACACACACTCCCAGACAGACAGAGACACACACACACTCCCAGACAGACAGAGACACACACACACTCCCAGACAGACAGAGACACACACACACTCCCAGACAGACAGAGACACACACACTCCCAGACAGACAGAGACACACAGACAGAGACAGACAGACACACACTCCCAGACAGACACACACATTTCCCCAGTGACACCCAATCATATACACTCCTCCCCTACTCACACTCTCACACAGTAACAGACACACAAGACACTTTGTCACAGACACACATACACACTCCCTCAATGTTACCCACCACACATACACTCCTGCCCCACTGAGACACACACACAGTCGCAGACAGAGGCATACTCTTGCATGGTCAGGGCTGATCTTCTCCTTGAAGTGCTGTTTTTAGACAACTGTGCAGCTTGTGAGGCCACTTCAAAAGTATATTTTTAACACTGTTCACTCTGAGCGCTTTTCATTTAAACATTACTGGAGGTCCCAATTCCAAGTCTGCACAAGAACATCACTGATGTCTTCCTCCTCCTCTCCCCTCCATGGCTCATTAAACAGAGTTGGTGTGGGACTGAGTCACAGACTGGGTAAGGACAGAAGGTTTCCTTCTCTACATTACAGCAGTGACTACATTTCAGAAAGTACCGAATTAGCTGTAAGGTGCTTTGGGACGTCCGGTAGTCGTGAAAAGCGCTGCAGAGATGCAAGTCTCTCTTTACTTCTTGCTCTAAAGGGACATCAATAAGTTGGGCTTTTACGACAATCCGACAGCTTTAACTGATTCCAGCTTTTTATTTCCAGATTTTTATTAAAAAGGGAATTCAAATTCTCAAACTGCCACGGTGGGATTTGAACGCGCTTTCCTGGACTTTTGGTCAGGCAGCTGGGTTACGACTGCAGTAATATAACCAGTGCGTGGCCGGGACCCTGGGTACTCATGGTATTGGGGAGACGGTAAGAACGTGAGGGCAGGGTTCGCCCTTGCTCTATTCCCCTTTCCACTGCCAACTCCACAGGCACTGGGAGCCACCGCTGCCCCGCCCGCTCTTCACGTGCGTTACCTGTGCCGCGGGCAGGCAGTTTGACCCAGGGGGGGCATCGCAGCTGATTACAATCCCCCCCCCCTCCTCCGTCAGCCGGGTGTGAAAATCCACTGGGGCGGAGGGAGAGCAGCTGGCTGAGGCCTGGATTGGGGCAGGGCCGCGAGACAGAGCCAGCGCTCAGTAAAAGACTTCAGTGCTCAGCTGACAGGAACTCTGCCCGTGCGGCATCGACAGGCGATCCAGCGAGCGTGCAGCCGGCACGGAGACCACTGCCACCGCGCGCTGGACAGGGGCCGAGGCAGGAGGAGACGCGACATGCCCGACGAGACCGTGGCCCCCCTGCTTGATGCAGCAGCAAGAGGGTGGAACGTTAGCCAGGATCAATTCTGGTCGATCGCGGTCGGGAGCGCAGGCCTGGATGGCTGCTGGCAGGCACTGGCAGTGGGTCAGCACCATCAGTCAGTCAGTTCACCCCTGCAACATTCTGGTACCAGGCAGTGCAGCCACCCGATTCTCAGCAACTAGGTCATGGGCGCAGACCACAGCCCAAGCTCGTCTCTGATTAACCAACCTGGGCAGGCTGGGTTCAAGCACCACAGGAAGGTTGTGGGGAGTGGGGCTCAGATATTAGTGAAATCACTAACACATACACTCTCTCTCTCTCTCTCGCGCGCGCGCATACACACTCCTTTGGCGTGCTCGCTCACTCACTCTATCTCCCTTGCATATTCAATGTCACACACAGAGAGAGCATGAGAGTGTGTGTCCGAGTGTACGCACGCATGGTGGGATTTCACTAATATTTGAGCCCCACTTGCTGTCCCCGTCTCTGTGGAGCTTGAAGGCGAAAACATTGCAGGGCTATGGGGAAAGGGCGAGGGGAGTGGGACTAACTGGATTGCTATTCCAGAGCCATCACAACCCCTCACGCACGCACACCTCCTTGCTTACACTCTATCACTTACTGACACAACCCCACTCTCATATATACACACACAACACACTCATGCACGCACTCGCTCACTTACTCTCACAACCCTTCATGCGCATACCCTCACACGCACCTTCATTCTCTCTCTCTCTCTCACACACACACACACACACACACACACACACACACACACACACACACACACACACACACTCAATCTCAATCTCACACACACACAATCACACACACACACTCCATCTCTCACTCTCTCACACACACACACACACACACTTCATCTCTATCACTATCACGAATGAAGTAGTACTTGGTAAAATAATGGGACTCAAGGTGGACAAGTCCCCTGGACCTGACGGCCTGCATCCTAGGGTGTTAAAAGAAGTGGCTGCAGAGATAGTGGATGCATTGGTTGTAATCAACCAAAATTCCCTGGATTCTGGGGCGGTCCCAACGGATTTGGAAAACTGCAAATGTAACGCCCCTATTTAAAAAAGGAGGCAGACAGAGAGCAGGTAACTATAGACCAGCTAGCCTAACATCTGTGGTTGGGAAAATGCTGGAGTTCATTATTACGGAAGCAGTAGCGGGACATTTGGAAAAGCAAAATTCAATCAAGCAGTGTCAGCATGGTTTTATGAAAGGGAAATCATGTTTGACAGGGTGGATTAGGGGGGAACCAGTAGATGTGGTGTATTTGGTTTTCCAGAAGGCATTCGATAAGTTGCCACATAAAAGGCTACTGCACAAGATAAAAGCTCACGGGGTTGGGGGTAATATATTACCATGGATAGAGGATTGGCTAACTAACAGAAAACAGAGAGTCGGGATAAATGGGTCATCTTCTGGTTGGCAAACAGTGGGGTGCCGCAGGGATCGGTGCTGGGACCTTAACTATTTACAATCTATATTAATGACTTGGATGAAGGGACCGAGTGTAATGTAGCCAAGTTTGCTGATGATGCAAAGATGGATGGGAAAGCAAATTGTGAAGAGGACACAAAAAATCTGCAAAGGGATATAGACAGGCTAATTGAGTGGGCAAAAATTTGGCAGATGGAGTATAACGTGGGAAAATGTGAGGTTATCCACTTTGGCAGAAAAAAATAGAAAAGCAAATCCTAATTTAAATGGAGAAAAATTGCAAAGTGCTGCAGTACAGAGGGACCTGGGGTCCTTGTATATGAAACACAAAAAGCTAGTATACAGGTACTTCAAGTAATCAGGAAGGCCAATAGAATGTTGGCCTTTATTGCAAGGGGGATAGAGTATAAAAGCAGAGAAGTCCTGCTACAACTGTACAGGGTATTGGTGAGGCCACACCTGGAGTACTGCTTACAGTTCTGGTCTCCGTATTTAAGGAAGGATATACTTGCATTGAAGGTTGTTCAGAGAAGGTTCACGAGATTGATTCCGGAGATGAAGGGGTTGACTTATGAAGATAGGTTGAGTAGGTTGGGCCTATACACATTGGAGTTCAGAAGAATGAGAGGTGATCTTATCAAAACATACAAAATAATGAGGGAGCTCAACAAGGTGGCTGCAGAGAGGATATTTCCACATAGGGGAAACTAAAACTAGGGGACATAGTCTTAGAATAAGGGGTCGCCCATTTAAAACTGAGATGAGGAAGAATTTCTTCTCGCTGAGGGTTGTAAATCTGTGGAATTATCTGCCCCAGAGAGCTGTGGAGGCTGGGTCATTGAATATATTTAAGGTGGAGATAGACAGATTTTTGAACAATAAGGGAGTGATGGGTTATAGGGAGCGGGCGGGGAAGTGGAGCTGAGTCCATAATCAGATCAACCTGCTCTGATTTCTTATGTTCTCTCACACACACACACACACCCTCCATCTCACTCACACACACACACACCCACCCTCCATCTCACTCACACACACACACACCCACCCTCCATCTCACTCACACACACACACAGACCCTCCATCTCACTCACACACACACAGACCCTCCATCTCACTCACACACACACACACCCTCCATCTCTCTCACACACACACACACCCTCCATCTCTCTCACACACACACACACCCTCCATCTCTCTCACACACACACACACCCTCCATCTCTCTCACACACACACCCTCCATCTCTCTCACACACACACCCTCCATCTCTCTCACACACACACCCTCCATCTCTCTCACACACACACCCTCCATCTCTCTCACACACACACCCTCCATCTCTCTCACACACACACCCTCCATCTCTCTCACACACACACCCTCCATCTCTCTCACACACACACCCTCCATCTCTCTCACACACACACCCTCCATCTCTCTCACACACACACCCTCCATCTCTCTCACACACACACCCTCCATCTCTCTCACACACACACCCTCCATCTCTCTCACACACACACCCTCCATCTCTCTCACACACACACCCTCCATCTCTCACACACACACCCTCCATCTCTCTCACACACACACCCTCCATCTCTCACACACACACCCTCCATCTCTCACACACACACCCTCCATCTCTCTCACACACACACCCTCCATCTCTCTCACACACACACCCTCCATCTCTCTCACACACACACCCTCCATTTCTCTCACACACACACCCTCCATCTCTCTCGCACACTCTCACAGATGCACTCTGTCTCTCGCAGACACAGTTTTCTCACATGGGCACACTCAGATGCTCACAGACCCACACATCAAACACATACACAAAGACATGAACTTTCCCCACCAAGACGCACACACCATGGACACCCAGGCACTGTGTCCAACATCCGTTCTCAGACTCGTCCACACACAGCCCCAGTGTCCATGTCGTGCTCCTGCGACAGCCCCTTCCCTCCTTCCGTCACTTCGACAACTCACCTGTAAACTGGAGGTTCATTGGAATTAGCCAGCTGTCTGTAAAACAAAACGCATGCATTGTAACCCCGAGCAGTGAGACAACCATCGGCCAGCCAAGACCATTAACCCGCAGCTCTCGCTGCCTGTACTGGGCCAGGAGATCCACTGCCCCGCAGGAACCTCTCCCAGCAGCTGGTCCGGGAAACCAACCCGCAGCCCAGGGCCAATACATATCCCCTCTCCCTCTACAGCCCGCACACCATCACCGTTTCCCTCCCCCCTCCCGACGCCCATCTACCCACAACCCATCGATCCTCCCTTCCCGGCAGCCCCTCGTCTCACCCCCTCCACAGCAGCCCCACCCCCTCCCCCCCAGCAGCCCCTCCCCGGCAGCCCACTTAGCCCCACAGCCTGCCAACCGCCCCCCCCCCCCACAGTCCACTGCTCCTCTCCCCCCGCCCCCCAGACCCTCCCTCCGTTCAGCCTCTCTTCTCCCCCCCCCCCCCACCACCACCTCTTCAACCCCTCTTCCCCCCCCCCCCACAGCCCACTGACTCTCTCCCCCCCCCCCCCACCCCTTCAGCCCCTCTCCCCTCCCACACTCAACCCTTCACCTCCCCACAGCCCTCCGAACCTCTCTTCCCTCCCCTTCCGCCCCCCCCACCCCCACCTCAGAGCCTCACAAGCCCGTGGGTGGTGCAAACAGGTCGATATCTGAGAAGCAGCGATTCACCGCGAGACGATGCCTGGTTTGCTCTCAACGACTGGCGTGGGGCCCACACTCGCCGATTCTCGGCACAGTATCTGCGTATCGCTCGTCACAGCGCACCGCTAACTGGGAGCAGCCCCCCTCCCGCGCATTGCCGGCTGCAGTGTTAATTATAACCCCCACCACCTCTCCTCCTCTCGCCTGCAAGCGACCCTCCAATATCTCACAAAACCGGCAGGCTCCATGTGCGCGTGCCCTGATGATGGCTGTTGAACCATGGGGACCATCACAGCCATGCAACAGTCCAGTGTCACCGAACATCCACATGACCCTCCGGCAGGAATGACAGCAACCCAACTTTTGCCTCCCTCTGCCCCTCCCCTCTCTGCCTGCACCCCCCCACCCCCTCCCTCTCTCGCTCCCAGCCAGTCCTGTTACACCGAGAACAGTCTGAGCACCTGCCTCACCCCTCTGGTAGTATTACGCACCCTCAGCAGTGAACCTGACTCATCCCTTTAACCGCCCCGTCCTTAAACACACCTGACTGAAACCGCCTCGCTCTCACTTCCCCAAAAGCCTGCAGCGATTCCGCATCCTCACACAGCGCAGTCACAGCAACAGACGCCTCGTGTCCAGTTCCCCCATTTCCTGTTTTGCCAAAGCCATTTGCGCCCAGCTGCTACAAGCAAGGTCAACGAGAGAAAGGCTCGCGTCGACGCAACAGAACAAAACTTGCATTTATATCACGCCTTCAAGGCAGTGTGACCTCCCCAAGGTGCTTCGCAAGAGCGTTATCAGCCAGGAATTGACACCGAGCTGCCACATAAGGAGGTATTAGCACAGGTGACCAAACACCAGGTCAAAGAAGTAGGCTTTAAGGAGCGACTTTATTGCAAAGGGGATGGAGTATAAAAGCAGGGAAGTCTTGCTACAGTTATACAGGGTATTGGTGAGACCACACCTGGAATACTGCGTGCAGTTTTGGTTTCCATATTTACGAAAGGATATACTTGCTTTGGAGGCAGTTCAGAGAAGGTTCACTAAGTTGATTCCGGAGATTGGGGCGGGAATGGTGGGGGGGGGGGGGGGGGGGCAGTTTTGACTTATGAGGAAAGGTTGGGCCTCCACTCATTGCAATTCAGAAGAATGAGAGGTGATCTTATCGAAACGTATAAGATAATGAGGGGGCTTGACAAGGTGGATGCAGAGAGGATGTTTCCACTGATGGGGCAGACTAGAACTAGGGGGCAAAATCGTAGAATAAGGGACCGCCCATTTAAAACTGAGATGAGGAGGAATTTCTTCTCTCAGAGGGTTGTAAATCTGTGGAATTCGCTGCCCCAGAGAGCTGTGGAGGCTGGGTCATTGAATATATTTAAGACAGAGAAAGACAGTTTCTTAACTGATAAGGGGTTATGGGGAGTGGTGGAGAAGTGGAGCCGAGTCCATGATCAGATCAGCCATGATCGTATTAAATGGCGGAGCAGGCTCGAGGGGCCGTATGGCCTGCTCCTGCTCCTATTTCTTATGTTCTTATGTTCAAGGAGAGGGGTTCAGGTAGGGAATTCCACAGCTTAGGGCCCAGGCGGCTGACGGTACGGTTGCCAATGGTGGCGCAAAGGAAATCGGGGGATAGGCAAGAGGCCAGGAGTGTAGAGATTTCCAAGATTTGAAGGCCATGTTCCCGTTCAGTTTTATGTGGATTTGCAGCACTCTGAAAGGGCTGCGTGGCCCGGTGTTCCCCATTGAGCCGACTGCGCAGGAGAGCCAGAGCGCTGATGCGCAGCTCAAGGGCAACGATTGTTGACGGGGTGGGAGAGCAGGACAGGGGGCGAGTTCGGACACGGAGTTGTACCGGAGCTCCAGTGTACGGAGGGTGGAAGCCAGGGGAGCGCCGCTATAGGAGACAAAAGGCGCGCACGAGGGCTTCAGCAGCAGATGAGCTGAGGCAGGGCTGGAGACGGGCGATGTCACCGAGGTGGAAGTGGGCAGCCTTCGTGATGGAGAGGATGTGGGGTCGGAAGCTCAGCTCGGCTTCAAATAGGACGGCGAGCTTGCAAATAGCCTGCTTCAGCCGCAAACAGTGGCCAGGAAGGGGGATGGAGCTGGTGCCGGGACATGCAGACAATGGCTTCGGTCCCCTCAATACATAACTGCAGGATATTTGCAGCCACAAGCTGCTCAAACTCCCACACACCAAGCAGTTTCAACATCATGAGAAAACACCGCCTACAAAAAAGTCACACCTCCACTCATCATTTAAACACCCATCAATCTCACATCCCCACACAGCACTACACTCAGCGACTTACAGACAGGAATCGAATCGAGGGATTCGGGGGGTTTATATATAGAATAACAGATACCCGGGAGTGAGTTACAGACTGGAATCTAATCGAGGGGTTCGGGGGGTTTATATATAGAATAACAGATACCTGGGAGTGAGTTACAGGCTGGAATCTAATCGAGGGGTTCGGGGGTTTATATATAGAATAACAGATTCACGGGAGTGAGTTACAGACTGGAATCTAATCGAGGGGTTCGGGGGGTTTATATATAGAATAACAGATACCCGGGAGTGAGTTACAGACTGGAATCTAATCGAGGGGTTCGGGGGGTTTATATATAGAATAACAGATATCCGGGAGTGAGTTACAGACTGGAATCGAATCGAGGGGTTCGGGGGTTTATATACAAAATAACAGATACCCGAGAGTGAGTTGTAGGCTGGAATCTAATCGAGGGGTTCGAGGGTTTTATAAGAACATATAAGAACATATAAGAACATAAGAATTAGGAACAGGAGTAGGCCATCTAGCCCCTCGAGCCTGCTCCGCCATTCAACAAGATCATGGCTGATCTGGCCGTGGACTTACCCGCCCGCTCCCCATAACCCTTAATTCCCTTATTGGTTAAAAATCTATCTAGCTGTAACTTGAATACATTCAATGAGCTAGCCTCAACTGCTTCCTTGGTCAGAGAATTCCACAGATTCACAACCCTCTGGGAGAAGAAATTCCTTCTCAACTCGGTTTTAAATTGGCTCCCCCGTATTTTGAGGCTGTGCCCCCTAGTTCTAGTCTCCCCGACCAGTGGAAACAACCTCTCTGCCTCTATCTTGTCTATCCCTTTTATGATTTAAATGTTTCAAAAAGATCACCCCTCATCCTTCTGAACTCCAAGGAGTAAAGTCCCAGTCTACTCAATCTATCATCATAAGGTAACCCCCTCATCTCCGGAATCAGCCTAGTGAATCGTCTCTGTACCCCTCCAAAGCTAGTATATCCTTCCTTAAGTAAGGTGACCAAAACTGCATGCAGTACTCCAGGTGCGGCCTCACCAATACCCTGTACAGTTGCAGCAGGACCTCCCTGATTTTGTACTCCATCCCTCTCGCAATGAAGGCCAACATTCCATTCGCCTTCCTGATTACCTGCTGTACCTGCAAACTAACCTTTTGGGATTAGAGTTTCATGCACAAGGATCCCCAAATCCCTCTGCATGTTGTAATTTCTCCCCATTCAAATAATATTCCCTTTTACTGTTTTTTTCCCCCAAGATGGATAACCTCACATTTTCCAACATTGTATTCCATCTGCCAAACCTTAGCCCATTCACTTAACCTATCCAAATCTCTTTGCAGCCTCTCTGTGTCCTCTACACAACCCGCTTTCCCACTAATCTTTATCCCGACTCTCTGCTTTCTGTTAGCCAGCCAATTCTCAATCCATGCTAATACATTTCCTCTGACTCCGCGTACCTTTATCTTCTGCAGTAACCTTTTGTGTGGCAACTTATCAAATGCCTTTTGGAAATCAAAATACACCACATCCATCGGTACACCTCTATCCACCATGCTCGTTATATCCTCAAAGAATTCCAGTAAATTAGTTAAACATGATTTCCCCTTCATGAATCCATGTTGTGTCTGCTTGATTGCACTATTCCTATCTAGATGTCCCGCTATTTCTTCCTTAATGATAGCTTCAAGCATTTTCCCCACTACAGATGTTAAACTAACCGGCCTATAGTTACCTGCCTTTTGTCTGCCCCCTTTTTTAAACAGAGGCGTTACATTAGCTGCTTTCCAATCTGCTGGTACCTCCCCAGAGTCCAGAGAATTTTGGTAGATTATAACGAATGCATCTGCTATAACTTCCGCCGTCACTTTTAATACCCTGGGATGCATTTCATCAGGACCAGGAGATTTGTCTACCTTGAGTCCCATTAGCCTGTCCAGCACTACCCCCCTAGTGATAATGATTATCTCAAGGTCCTCCCTTCCCACATTTCCGTGACCAGCAACATTTTTGGCATGGTTTTTGTGTCTTCCACTGTGAAGACCGAAGCAAAACAATTGTTTACGGTCTCAGCCATTTCCACATTTCCCATTATTAAATCCCCCTTCTCATCTTCTAAGGGACCAACATTTACTTTAGTCACTCTTTACCATTTCATATATCGGTAAAAGCTTTTACTATCTGTTTTTATGTTTTGCGCAAGTTTACTTTCGTAATCTATCTTTCCTTTCTTTATTGCTTGCTTAGTCATTCTTTGCTGTCGTTTAAAATTTTCCCAATCTTCTAGTTTCTCACTAACCTTGGCCACCTTATACGCATTGGTTTTTAATTTGATACTCTCCTTTATTTCCTTGGTTATCCACGGCTGGTTATCCCTTCTCTTATTTTTCACTGGAATATATTTTTGTTGAGCACTATGAAAGAGCTCCTTAAAAGTCCTCCACTGTTCCTCAATTGTGCCACCGTTTAATCTGTGTTTCCAGTCTACTTTAGCCAATTCTGCCCTCATCCCACTGTAGTCCCCTTTGTTTAATAGAACGCTCGTTTGAGACACTACTTCCTCACCCTCAATCTGTATTACAAATTCAACCATACTGCGATCACTCATTTCGAGAGGATCTTTTACTAGGAGATCGTTTATTATTCCTGTCTCATTACACAGGACCAGATCTAAGATAGCTTGATCCCTTGTAGGTTCTGTAACATACTGTTCTAAGAAACAATCCCTTATGCATTCTATGAATTCCTCCTCAAGGCTACCCCGTGCGATTTGATTTGACCAATCGATATGTTGGTTAAAATTCCCCATGATTACTGCCGTTCCTTTTTCACATGCCTCCATTATTCCCTTGATTATTGTCCGCCCCACCGTGAAGTTATTATTTGGGGGCCTATAAACTACGCCCACCAGTGACCTTTTTCCCCTTACTATCTCTAATCTCCACCCACAATGATTCAACATTTTGTTCATTAGAGCCAATATCCTCTGTCACAACTGCCCTGATATCATCCTTTATTAACAGAGCTACCCCACCTCCTTTCCCTTCTTGTCTATCTTTCCGAATTGTAAGATACCCTTTTATGTTTAATTCCCAGTCTTGGCCACCCTGCAACCACATTTCTGTAATGGCCACCAAATCGTACCCATTTGTAATGATTTGTGCCGTCAACTCATTTACTTTATTTCGAATGCTGCGTGCATTTAGGTAGAGTGTTTTAATCCTAGTTTTTCAACCATGATTTTTAGTTTTGACCCCTCCTGCAGTCCCTTTATATTCATACATATTGTCCCTTCCTATCACCTTGTGGTTTACACTTACCCCAGTGCTACTCTGCTCTGTTGCCTCCTGCCTTTTGCATTCTTTCTTGGGGTCCTGTTCATCTGAGCTCTCACCCATTCTAACTAGCTCAGAGCCCTCTCCTGGGTTCCAAATACTCCTCGCATTGAGGCACAGAACCTTCAGGCTTGCCTTTTTATTACACTTTGACCCTTTAGAATTTTGCTGTACAGTGGCCCTTTTTGTTTTTTGCCTTGGGTTTCTCTGCCCTCCACTTTTACTCATCTCCTTTCTGTCTTTTGCTTCTGTCTCCATTTTGATTCCCACTGTCTCCCTGCATTGGTTCACATCCCCCTGCCATATTAGTTTAACTCCTCCCCAACAGCACTAGCAAATACTCCCCCTAGAACATTGGTTCCAGTCCTGCCGAGGTGCAGACCGTCCGGTTTGTACTACTCCCACCTCTAGATTCCAGCCTCTAACTTATATATAGAATAACAGATACCCAGGAGTGAGTTACAGGCTGGAATCTAATTGAGTGGCTCGGGTGGTTTATATATAGAACAGATATCCGGGAATGAGTTCCAAGCTGGAAGCTAATCGAGGGGTTCGGGGGGTTTATATATAGAATAACAGATACCCGGGAGTGAGTTACATGATGGAATCTAATCAAGGGGTTCAGGGGGTTTATATAGAGAACAACAGATACCCAGGAGTGAGTTAGAGGCTGGAATCCAATCGAGGGTTTGGGGGATTAATGTACAGAATAACAGATACCCGGGACTGCGTTACCGGCTGGAATGTAATCCAGGGTTTCGGGGAGTTTTTATATATAACAACAGATATACAGGAGTGAGTTACAGGCTGCAGGGGTCTAATTGAAGCATTCGGGAGGTTTATATATAGACTAACAGATATCCGGGACTGAGTTACAGGCTGGAATCTATTGGAGAGGTTCGGCGAGGTTTATATATGAAAGAACAGATACCCGGGAGTGAGTTACAGGCTGAAATCTAATAAAGGGGTTCAGGGGGGTTTCCTTACAGAACAGCTACCTGGGAGTGAGTTACAGGCCGGAATCTAATCGATGGGTTCGGGGGGTTTATATATAGAATAACAGATACCCGGGAGTGAGTTACAGGCTGGAATCTAATCATGTGGTTCGGGAGGTTTATATATAGAACAACAGATACCCGGAGTGAGTTACAAGCTGGAATCTAATCGAGGGGTTCGGGGGGTTTATATATAGAATAACAGATACCCGGGAGTGAGTTACAGACTGGAATCTAATCGAGGGGTTCGGGGGGTTTATATATAGAATAACAGATACCCGGGAGTGAGTTACAGGCTGGAATCTAATCGAGGGGTTCGGGGGGTTTATATATAGAATAACAGATACCCGGGAATGAGTTACAGACTGGAATCTAATCGAGGGGTTCGGGGGGTTTATATATAGAATAACAGATACCCGGAGTGAGTTACAGGCTGGAATCTAATCGAGGGGTTCGGGGGGTTTATATATAGAATAACAGATACCCGGGAATGAGTTACAGACTGGAATCTAATCGAGGGGTTGGGGAGTTTATATATAGAATCACAGATACACGAGAGTGAGTTACAGGCTGGAATCTAAACGAGGGGTTCGGAGGGTTTTATATACAGAATAACAGATATCCGGGAGTGAGTTACAGGCTGTGGGGGTCTAATTGAAGGATTCAGGAGGTTTATATAGAGACTACCAGATACCCCGGACTGAGTTAGAGGCTGGATTCTTATCAAGGGGTTCCAGGGTTTCGATACAGAACAGCTACCTGGGAGTGAGTTACAGGCTGGAATCTAATTGCGGGTTTCGGGAGCTTTATGTATAGAATAAAAGATGCCCGAGAGTGAGTCACAGGCTGCAATCTATTCGCGGAGTTCGGGGAGTTTATATATAGAACAACAGATACCCGGGAGTGAGATACAGGCTGGAATCCAATCGAGGGGTTTATATATAGAACAACAGATACCCGGGAGTGAGTTAGAGGCTGGAATCTAATCGAGAGGTTCGGGTGGGTTATATATAGAATAAAAGATGTCCGGGAGTGAGTTACAGGCTGGAATGTAATCGAGGGGTTCGGGGGATTTATATATAGAACAACAGATACCCGGGAGTGAATTACAGGCTGGAATCAAATCGAGAGGTTTATATATAGAATAACAGATACCCGGGAGTGAGTTACAGGCTGGAATCTAATCATGTGGTTCGGTGAGTTTATATATAGAATAACAGATACCCGGGTACGAGTTACAGGCTGGAATCTAATTGAGGGGTTCGGGAGGTTTATATATAGAACAACAGATGCCCGGAATGAGTTACAAGCTGGAATCTAATCGAGGGGTTCGGGGGTTTATATATAGAATAACAGATACGCGGGAGTGAGTTACATGATGGAATCTAATCAAGGGGTTCAGGGGGTTTATATAGAGAACAACAGATACCCAGGAGTGAGTTAGAGGCTGGAATCCAATCGAGGGTTTGGGGGATTAATGTACAGAATAACAGATAGCCGGGACTGCGTTACCGGCTGGAATGTAATCCAGGGTTTCGGGGAGTTTTTATATATAACAACAGATATCCAGGAGTGAGTTACAGGCTGCAGGGGTCTAATTGAAGCATTCGGGAGGTTTATATATAGACTAACAGATATCCGGGACTGAGTTACAGGCTGGAATCTATTGGAGAGGTTCGGCGAGGTTTATATATGAAAGAACAGATACCCGGGAGTGAGTTACAGGCTGAAATCTAATAAAGGGGTTCAGGGGGGTTTCGATACAGAACAGCTACCTGGGAGTGAGTTACAGGCCGGAATCTAATCGATGGGTTCGGGGGGTTTATATATAGAATAACAGATACCCGGGAGTGAGTTACAGGCTGGAATCTAATCATGTGGTTCGGGAGGTTTATATATAGAACAACAGATACCCGGAGTGAGTTACAAGCTGGAATCTAATCGAGGGGTTCGGGGGGTTTATATATAGAATAACAGATACCCGGGAGTGAGTTACAGACTGGAATCTAATCGAGGGGTTCGGAGGGTTTATATATAGAATAACAGATACCCGGGAGTGAGTTACAGGCTGGAATCTAATCGAGGGGTTCGGGGGGTTTATATATAGAATAACAGATACCCGGGAATGAGTTACAGACTGGAATCTAATCGAGGGGTTCGGGGGGTTTATATATAGAATAACAGATACCCGGAGTGAGTTACAGGCTGGAATCTAATCGAGGGGTTCGGGGGGGTTTATATATAGAACAACAGATACCCGGGAATGAGTTACAGACTGGAATCTAATCGAGGGGTTGGGGAGTTTATATATAGAATAACAGATACCCGGGAGTGAGATACAGGCTGGGATCTAATCGAGGGGTTCGGGGGGGTTTATATATAGAATAAGATACCCGGGAGTGAATTACAGGCTGGAATCAAATCGAGGGGTTTTTATACAGAATAACAGATTCCCGGGAGTGAGTTACAGGCTGGAATCTAATCGAGGGGTTTGGGGGGGTTTATATATAGAACAACAGATACCCGGGAGTGAGTTACAAGCTGGAATCTAATCGAGGGGTTCGGGGGATTTATATATAGAATAACAGATACTCGGGAGTGAGTTACAGACTGGAATCCAATCGAGGGGTTCGGGGAGTTTTTCTATAGAACAACAGATACCCGGGAGTGAGTTACAGGCTGGAATCTAATCGAGGGGTTCGGGGAGTTTATATATAGAATAACAGATATCTGGGAGTGAGTTATGGACTGGAATCCAATCGAGGGGTTCGGAGGTTTAAATATAGAATAATAGATACCCGGGAGTGAGTTACAGGCTGGAATCTAATCGAGGGGTTCGGGGAGTTTATATATAGAATAACAGATACCGGGGAGTGAGTTACAGGCTGGAATCTAATCGAGGGGTTCGGGGGGTTTATATATAGAATAACAGATATCTGGGAGTGAGTTACAGGCTGGAATCTAATCGAGGGGTTCGGGGGTTTAAATATAGAATAATAGATACCCGGGAATGGGTTACAGGCTGGAATCTATTCCTTTCCCCTCAGCCACAATATCACAGACACAGATCTTGTATTCAGCATGACGAATTACACAGCAGAAAGACGCATTGCCCAGCAGGCAGTGAAGGAGCTGCTCTTGAACTTCATCATTTCCTCTCAAGCCCCCCACTGCCAGACACTGCAGCGGACAGCATGGTCGTCTCAACCAAGCTACGTGCCTGCTTGGCTGGCAGCTGTTCCTCTCTCCGTACTGTAAACACCCATCCTCGCGAGCAGCACTTAGTGAATGAGAGTTCCTTAGCATACAGAATAAAGTGCACAGTTTTGCTGCACATATACCTTGGCTAGACCACACTTAGAAGGATGATAACACAACTGCAAAGTTATAACCATCAGAGCAGACCAATCAGGCTGGGGCTCGTTTCTCGAGAAAAAGAGGACTGAGCGGTTGATCTGATAAAGGTCTTTCAAATGATGAAAAGGTTTGATAGAGTCGACATAGAGAAGATGTTCCCACTTGTGGGGGGAGACCAGAACTAGAGGCCATCAATATAAGATAGTCACCAATAAATCCTGGAGGGAATTCAGGAGGAACTTCTTTACCCAGAGAGTGCTGAGAATGTGGAACTGGCTGCCACAGGGAGAGTTTGAGAGAAAGCTAGATACGTACATGAGGGAGAAAGGATTCGATAGGGTGAGATGATGTAGGATGAGAGGAGGCTCGTGTGGAGCATAAACACCGGCACAGATCAGATGGGTCGAATGGCCAGGTTTGGTGCTGTAAATTCAATGTCATTCTATGTAGAGGCATTCAACTTGGCAGTAAAACTTGGCTTCCCACAAATATAACACATTTCTCATTCACAAGACCAGTCCCAGGCTCAGGGAAGGGGCACAGCACGTCCGGAGGTTGACGAAACAGCAGGCATCAGAGAGCAGATCGCCAGGACTGTACTAGACAGGGAATCACAACTCAGCTCCCGAATAATCACATTCCTCGAGAGTCTATTCCACCCCCAGCGTTTCACCTCCCATTGACTGACACTGCTCACTCCCTCCCCCACCGGGGTCTGATACACACTGACCCTCTCCCCCCGGGGTTTAACACACACTGACCCTCTCCCCCCGGGGTTTAACACACACTGACCCTCTCCCCCCGGGGTTTAACACACACTGACCCTCTCCCCCCGGGGTTTAACACACACTGACCCTCAGCCCCGCGGTTTAACACACAATGACCCTCTCCCCCCGGGGTTTAACACACACTGACCCTCAGCCCCGGGGTTTAACACACACTGACCCTCTCCCCCCGGGGTTTAACACACACTGACCCTCTCCCCCTGGGGTTTAACACACACTGACCCTCTCCCCCCGGGGTTTAACACACACTGACACTCTCCCCCCGGGGTTTAACACACACTGACCCTCTCCCCCCGGGGTTTAACACACACTGACCCTCTCCCCCCGGGGTTTAACACACACTGACCCTCTCCCCCCGGGGTTTAACACACACTGACCCTCTCCCCCCGGGGTTTAACACACACTGACACTCTCCCCCCGGGGTTTAACACACACTGACCCTCTCCCCCCGGGGTTTAACACACACTGACCCTCTCCCCCCGGGGTTTAACACACACTGACCCTCTCCCCCCGGGGTTTAACACACAATGACCCTCCCCCCCCCGGGGTTTAACACACACTGACCCTCAGCCCCGCGGTTTAACACACAATGACCCTCTCCCCCCGGTGTTTAACACACTGACCCTCTCCCCACGGGGTTTAACACACACTGACCCTCTCCCCCCCGGAAAGATAGAATAAAAGGAAAAGGAGGTGGGGTAGCATTGCTGGTTAAAGAGGAGATTAATGCAATAGTTAGAATGGACATTAGCTTCGATGATGTGGAATCTATATGGGTAGAGCTGCAGAACACAAAAGGACAAAAAAACATAAGTGGGAGTTGTGTACAGACCTCCAAATAGTAGTAGTGATGTTGGGGAGGGCATCAAACAGGAAATTAGGGGTGCATGCAATAAGGGTGCAGCAGTTATAATGGGTGACTTTAATATGCACATAGATTGGGCCAATCAAACTGGAAGCAATACGGTGGAGGAGGATTTCCTGGAGTGCATAAGGGATGGTTTTCTAGACCAATATGTCGAGGAACCAACTAGGGGGTGGCCATCTTAGACTGGATGTTGTGTAATGAGAGAGGATTAATTAGCAATCCCGTTGTGCGAGGCCCCTTGGGGAAGAGTGACCATAATCTGATGGAATTCTGCATTAGGATGGAGAATGAAACAGTTAATTCAGAGACCATGGTCCAGAACTTAAAGAAGGGTAACTTTGAAGGTATGAGACGTGAATTGGCTCGGATTGATTGGCGAATGATACTTAAGGGGTTGACTGTGGATGGGCAATGGCAGACATTTAGAGACCGCATGGATGAACTACAACAATTGTACATTCCTGTCTGTCGTAAAAATGAAAAAGGGAAGGTGGCTCAACCGTGGCTATCAAGGGAAATCAGGGATAGTATTAAAGCCAAGGAAGTGGCATACAAATTGGCCAGAAATAGCAGTGAACACAGAGACTGGGAGAAATTTAGAACTCAGCAGAGGAGGACAAAGGGTTTGATTAGGGCAGGGAAAATGGAGTACGAGAAGCAGCTTGCAGGGAACATGAAGATGGATTGCAAAAGTTTCTATAGATATGTAAAGAGAAAAAGGTTAGTAAAGACAAACGTAGGTCCCCTGCAGTCAGAATCAGGGGAAGTCATAACGGGGAACAAAGAAATGGCGGACCAATTGAACAAGTACTTTGGTTCGGTATTCACGAAGGAGGACACTAACAACCTTCCGGATATAAGAGGGGTCAGAGGGTCTAGTAAGGAGGAGGAACAGAGGGAAATCCTTATTAGTCGGGAAATTGTGTTGGGGAAATTAATGGAATTGAAGGCCGATAAATCCCCAGGGCCTGATGGACTGCATCCCAGAGTACTTAAGGAGGTGGCCTTGGAAATTGCAGATGCATTGACAGTCATTTTCCAACATTCCATTGACTCTGGATCAGCTCCTATGGAGTGGAGGGTAGCCAATGTAACCCCACTTTTTAAAAAAGGAGGGAGAGAAAACAGGGAATTATAGACCGGTCAGCCTGACATCGGTAGTGGGTAAGATGATGGAATCAATTGTTAAGGATGTCATAGCAGCGCATTTGGAAAGAGGTGACATGATAGGTCCAAGTCAGCATGGATTTGTGAAAGGGAAATCATGCTTGACAAATCTTCTACAATTTTTTGAGGATGTTTCCAGTAGAGTGGACAAGGGAGAACCAGTTGATGTGGTATATTTGGACTTTCAGAAGGCTTTCGACAAGGTTCCACACAAGAGATTAATGTGCAAAGTTAAAGCACATGGGATTGGGTGTAGTGTGCTGACATGGATTGAGAACTGGTTGTCAGACAGGAAGCAAAGAGTAGGAGTAAATGGGGACTTTTCAGAATGGCAGGCAGTGACTAGTGGGGTACCGCAAGGTTCTGTGCTGGGGCCCCAGCTGTTTACATTATACATTAATGATTTAGACGAGGGGATTAAATGTAGTATCTCCAAATTTGCGGATGACACTAAGTTGGGTGGCAGTGTGAGCTGCGAGGAGGATGCTATGAGGCTGCAGAGTGACTTGGATAGGTTAGGTGAGTGGGCAAATGCATGGCAGATGAAGTATCATGTGGATAAATGTGAGGTTATCCACTTTGGTGGTAAAAACAGAGAGACAGACTATTATCTGAATGGTGACAGATTAGGAAAAGGGGAGGTGCAACGAGACCTGGGTGTCATGGTATATCAGTCATTGAAGGTTGGCATGCAGGTACAGCAGGCGGTTAAGAAAGCAAATGGCATGTTGGCCTTCATAGCGAGGGGATTTGAGTATAGGGGCAGGGAGGTGTTGCTACAGTTGTACAGGGCATTGGTGAGGCCACACCTGCAGTATTGTGTACAGTTTTGGTCTCCTAACCTGAGGAAGGACATTCTTGCTATTGAGGGAGTGCAGCGAAGGTTCACCAGACTGATTCCCGGGATGGCGGGACTGACCTATCAAGAAAGACTGGATCAACTGGGCTTGTATTCACTGGCGTTCAGAAGAATGAGAGGGACCTCATAGAAACGTTTAAAATTCTGATGGGTTTCAACAGGTTAGTTATAGGAAGAATGTTCCCAATGTTGGGGAAGTCTAGAACCAGGGGTCACAGTCTAAGGATAAGGGGTAAGCCATTTAGGACCGAGATGAGAAGAAACTTCTTCACTCAGAGTGGTGAACCTGTGGAATTCTCTACCACGGAAAGTTGTTGAGGCCAATTCACTAAAGATATTCAAAAAGGAGTCAGATGTAGTCCTTACTACTCGGGGGATCAAGGGGTATGGTGAGAAAGCAGGAATGGGGTACTGAAGTTGCATGTTCAGCCATGAACTCATTGAATGGCGGTGCAGGCTAGAAGGGCCGAATGGCCTACTCCTGCACCTATTTTCCATGTTTCTATGTTTCTTAACACACACTGACCCTCTCCCCCCGGGGTTTAACACACTGACCCTCTACCGCCGGGGTTTAACACACACTGACCCTCTCCCCCCGGGGTTTAACACACACTGACCCTCTCCCCCCGGGGTTGAACACACTGACCCTCTCCCCCCGGGGTTTAATACACACTGACCCTCTCCCCCCGGGGTTTAACACACTGACCCTCTCCCCCCGAGGTTTAACACACACTGACCCTCTCTCCCCGGGGTTTAACACACACTGACCCTCTCCCCACAGGGTTAACACACACTGACCCTCTCCCCCCGGGGTTGAACACACTGACCCTCTCCCCCCGGGGTTTAATACACACTGACCCTCTCCCCCCGGGGTTTAACACACTGACCCTCTTCCCCCCGAGGTTTAACACACACTGACCCTCTCCCCCCGGGGTTTAACACACACTGACCCTCTCCCCCCAGGGTTTAACACACACTGACCCTCTCCCCCCGGGGTTTAATACACACTGACCCTCTCCCCCCTGTGTTTAACACACTGACCCTCTCCCCCCGGGTCTGACACACACTGACCCGCTCCCTCCCGGAAAGATAGAATAAAAGGAAAAGGAGGTGGGGTAGCATTGCTGGTTAAAGAGGAGATTAATGCAATAGTTAGAATGGACATTAGCTTCGATGATGTGGAATCTATATGGGTAGAGCTGCAGAGCACAAAAGGGCAAAAAACGTTAGTGGGAGTTGTGTACAGACCTCCAAATAGTAGTCGTGATGTTGGGGTGGGCATCAAACAGGAAATTAGGGGTGCATGCAATAAGGGTGCAGCAGTTATAATGGGTGACTTTAATATGCACATAGATTGGGCCAATCAAACTGGAAGCAATACAGTGGAGGAGGATTTCCTGGAGTGCAAAAGGGATGATTTTCTAGACCAATATGTCGAGGAACCAACTAGGGGGTGGCCATCTTAGACTGGATGTTGTGTAATGAGAGGATTAATTAGCAATCTCGTTGTGCGAGGCCCCTTGGGGAAGAGTGACCATAATATGGTGGAATTCTGCATTAGGATAGAGAATGAAACAGTTAATTCAGAGACCAGAGTCCAGAACAGAAAGAAGGGTAACTTTGAAGGTATGAGGCGTGAATTGGCTCGGATTGATTGGCGAATGATACTTAAGGGGTTGACTGTGGATGGACAATGGCAGACATTTAGAGACCGCATGGATGAACTACAACAATTGTACATTCCTGTCTGTCGTAAAAATAAAAAAGAGAAGGTGGCTCAACCGTGGCTATCAAGGGAAATCAGGAATAGTATTAAAGCCAAGGAAGTGGCATACAAATTGGCCAGAAATAGCAGTGAACCCAGGGACTGGGAGAAATTTAGAACTCAGCAGAGGAGGACAAAGGGTTTGATTAGGGCAGGGAAAATGGAGTACGAGAAGCAGCTTGCAGGGAACATGAAGATGGATTGCAAAAGTTTCTATAGATATGTAAAGAGAAAAAGGTTAATAAAGACAAACGTAGGACCCCTGCAGTCAGAATCAGGGAAAGTCATAACGGGGAACAAAGAAATGGCGGACCAATTTAACAAGTACTTTGGTTCGGTATTCACGAAGGAGGACATTAACAACCTTCCGGATATAAGAGGGGTCAGAGGGTCTAGTAAGGAGGAGGAACTGAGGGAAATCCTTATTAGTCGGCAAATTGTGTTGGGGAAATTAATGGGATTGAAGGCCGATAAATCCCCAGGGCCTGATGGACTGCATCCCAGAGTACTTAAGGAGGTGGCCTTGGAAATTGCAGATGCATTGACAGTCATTTTCCAACATTCCATTGATTCTGGATCAATTCCTATGGAGTGGAGGGTAGCCAATGTAACCCCACTTTTTAAAAAAGGAGGGAGAGAAAACAGGGAATTATAGACCGGTCAGCCTGACATCGGTAGTGGGTAAGATGGTGGAATCAATTATTAAGGATGTCATAGCAGCGCATTTGGAAAGACGTGACATGATAGGTCCAAGTCAGCATGGATTTGTGAAAGGGAAATCATGCTTGACAAATCTTCTAGAATTTTTTTGAGGATGTTACCAGCAGAGTGGACAAGAGAGAACCAGTTGATGTGGTATATTTGGACTTTCAGAAGGTTTTCGACAAGGTCCCACACAAGAGATTAATGTGCAAAGTTAAAGCACATGGGATTGGGGATAGTGTGCTGACATGGATTGAGAACTGGTTGTCAGACAGGAAGCAAAGAGTAGGAGTAAATGGGGACTTTTCAGAATGGCAGGCAGTGACTAGTGGGGTACCGCAAGGTTCTGTGCTGGGGCCCAGCTGTTTACACTGTACATTAATGATTTAGACGAGGGGATTAAATGTAGTATCTCCAAATTTGCAGATGACACTAAGTTGGGTGGCGGTGTGAGCTGCGAGGAGAATGCTATGAGGCTGCAGAGCGACTTGGATAGGTTAGGTGAGTGGGCAAATGCATGGCAGATGAAGTATCATGTGGATAAATGTGAGGTTATCCACTTTGGTGGTAAAAACAGAGAGACAGACTATTATCTGAATGGTGACAGATTACGAAAAGGGGAGGTGCAACAAGACCTGGGTGTCATAGTACATCAGTCATTGAAGGTTGGCATGCAGGTACAGCAGGCGGTTAAGAAAGCAAATGGCATGTTGGCCTTCATAGCGAGGGGATTTGAGTACAGGGACAAGGAGGTGTTGCTACAGTTGTACAGGGCATTGGTGAGGCCACACCTGGAGTATTGTGTACAGTTTTGTCTCCTAACCTAAAGAAGGACATTCTTGCTATTGAGGGAGGGCAGCGAAGGTTCACCAGACTGATTCCCGGGATGGCAGGACTGACCGATCAAGAAAGACTGGATCAACTGGGCTTGTATTCACTGGAGTTCAGAAGAATGAAAGGGGACCTCATAGAAACGTTTAAAATTCTGATGGGTTTCGACAGGTTAGATATAGGAGGAAAGTTCCCAATGTTGGGGAAGTCTAGAACTAGGTGTCACAGTCTAAGGATAAGGGGTAAGCCATTTAGGACCGAGATGAGAAGAAATTTCTTCACTCAGAGAGTGGTGAACCTGTGGAATTCTCTACCACAGAAGGGTGTTGAGGCCAATTCACAAAATATATTCAAAAAGGAGTCAGATGTAGTCCTTACTACGAAGGGGATCAAGGGGTATGGTGAGAAAGCAGGAATGGGGTACTGAAGTTGCATGTTCAGCCATGAACTCATTGAATGGCGGTGCAGGCTAGAAGGGCCGAATGGCCTACTCCTGCACCTATTTTCCATGTTTCTATGTTTCTTAACACACACTGACCCTCTCCCCCCCGCCCCCCCGGGGTTGAACACACACTGACCCTCTCCCCCAGGGTTTAACACACACTGACCCTCTCCCCCCGGGGTTTAACACACACTGACCCTCTCCCCCCTGGGGTTTAACACACACTGACCCTCTACCCCCGGGGTTTAACACACATAGACCCTCTCCCTCCGGGGTTTAACACACTCTGACCCTCTCCCCCCGGGGTTTAACAGACAATGACCCTCTCCCCCCGGGGTTTAACACACACTGACCCTCTCCCCCCGGGGTTTAACACACACTGATCCTCTCCCCCCGGGGTTTAACACACACTGACCCTCTACCCCCAGGGTTTAACACACACTGACCCTCTCCCCCCGGGGTTTAACACACACTGACCCTCTCCCCCCGGGGTTTAACACACACTGACCCTCTCCCCCCGGGGTTTAACACACACTGACCCGCTCCCCCCGGGGTTTAACACACACTGATCCTCTTCCCCCGGGGTTTAACACACTGACCCTCTCCCCCCGGGGTTTATCACACAATGACCCTATCCCCCCGGGGTTTATCACACAATGACCCTATCCCCCCGGGGTTTAACACACACTGACCCTCTCCCCCCGGGGTTTAACACACACTGACCCTCTCCCCCCGGGGTTTAACACACACTGACCCTCTCCTTCCCGGAAAGATAGAATGAAAGGAAAAGGAGGTGGGGTAGCATTGCTGGTTAAAGAGGAAATTAATGCAATAGTTAGAATGGACATTAGCTTGGATGCTGTGGAATCTATATGGATAGAGCTGCAGAACACAAAAGGGTAAAAAAACGTTCGTGGGAGTTGTGTACAGACCTCCAAATAGTAGTCGTGATGTTGGGATGGGCATCAAACAGGAAATTAGGGGTGCATGCAATAAGGGTGCAGCAGTTATAATGGGTGACTTTAATATGCACATAGATTGGGCCAATCAATCTGGAAGCAATACAGTGGAGGAGGATTTCCTGGAGTGCATAAGGGATGATTTTCTAGACCAATATGTCGAGGAACCAACTAGGGGGTGGCCATCTTAGACTGGATGTTGTGGAATGAGAGGATTAATTAGCAATCCTGTTGTGCGAGGCCCCTTGGGGAAGAGTGACCATAATCTGGTGGAATTCTGCATTAGGATGGAGAATGAAACAGTTAATTCAGAGACCATAGTCCAGAACTTAAAGAAGGGTAACTTTGAAGGTATGAGGCGTGAATTGGCTCAGATTGATTGGCGAATGATACTAAAGGGGTTGACTGTGGATGGGCAATGGCAGACATTTAGAGACCGCATGGATGAACGACAACAATTGTACATTCCTGTCTGTCGTAAAAATAAAAAAGGGAAGGTGGCTCAACCGTGGCTATCAAGGGAAATCAGGGATAGTATTAAAGCCAAGGAAGTGGCATACAAATTGGCCAGAAATAGCAGTGAACCCAGGGACTGGGAGAAATTTAGAACTCAGCAGAGCAGGACAAAGGGTTTGATTAGGGCAGGGAAAATGGAGTATGAGAAGAAGCTTGCAGGGAACATTAAGATGGATTGCAAAAGTTTCTATCGATATGTAAAGAGAAAAAGGTTAGTAAAGACAAACGTAGGTCCCCTGCAGTCAGAATCAGGGGAAGTCATAACGGGGAACAAAGAAATGGCGGACCAATTGACCAAGTACTTTGGTTCGGTATTCACTAAGGAGGACACTAACAACCTTCCGGATATAAGAGGGGTCAGAGGGTCCAGTAAGGAGGAGGAACTGAGGGAAATCCTTATTAGTCAGGAAATTGTGTTGGGGAAATTAATGGGATTGAAGGCCGATAAATCCCCAGGACCTGATGGACTGCATTCCAGAGTACTTAAGGAGGTGGCCTTGGAAATAGCAGATGCATTGACAGTCATTTTCCAACATTCCATTGATTCTGGATCAATTCCTATGGAGTGGAGGGTAGCCAATGTAACCCCACTTTTTAAAAAAAGGAGGGAGAGAGAAAACAGGGAATTATAGACCGGTCAGCCTGACATCGGTAGTGGGTAAGATGATGTAATCAATTATTAAGGATGTCATAGCAGCGCATTTGGAAAGACGTGACATGATAGGTCCAAGTCAGCATGGATTTGTGAAATCATGCTTGACAAATCTTCTAGAATTTTTTGAGGATGTTTTCAGTAGAGTGGACAAGGGAGAACCAGTTGATGTGGTATATTTGGACTTTCAGAAGGCTTTCGACAAGGTCCCACACAAGAGATTAATGTGCAAAGTTAAAGCACATGGGATTGGGGGCAGTGTGCTGACATGGATTGAGAACTGGTTGTCAGACAGGAAGCAAAGAGTAGGAGTAAATGGGTACTTTTCAGAATGGCAGGTGGTGACTAGTGGGGTACCGCAAGGTTCTGTGCTGGGGCCCCAGCTGTTTACACTGTACATTAATGATTTAGACGAGGGGATTCAATGTAGTATCTCCAAATTTGCAGATGACACTAAGTTGGGTGGCAGTGTGAGCTGCGAGGATGCTATGAGGCTGCAGAGCGACTTGGATAGGTTAGGTGAATGGGCAAATGCATGGCAGATGAAGTATGGATAAATGTGAGGTTATCCACTTTGGTGGTAAAAACAGAGAGACAGACTATTATCTGAATGGTGACAGATTACGAAAAGGGGAGGTGCAACAAGACCTGGGTGTCATAGTACATCAGTCATTGAAGGTTGGCATGCAGGTACAGCAGGCGATTAAGAAAGCAAATGGCATGTTGGCCTTCATAGCGAGGGGATTTGAGTACAGGGGCAGGGAGGTGTTACTACAGTTGTACAGGGCATTGGTGAGGCCACACCTGGAGTATTGTGTACAGTTTTGGTCTCCTAACTTGAGGAAGGACATTCTTGCTATTGAGGGAGTGCAGCGAAGGTTCACCAGACTGATTCCCGGGATGGCAGGACTGACCTATCAAGAAAGACTGGATCAACTGGGCTTGTATTCACTGGAGTTCAGAAGAATGAGAGGGGACCTCATAGAAATGTTTAAAATTCTGATGGGTTTCGACAGGTTAGATATAGGAGGAAAGTTCCCAATGTTGGGGAAGTCTAGAACTAGGTGTCACAGTCTAAGGATAAGGGGTAAGCCATTTAGGACCGAGATGAGAAGAAATTTCTTCACTCAGAGTGGTGAACCTGTGGAATTCTCTACCACAGAAAGTTGTTGAGGCCAATTCACAAAATATATTCAAAAAGGAGTCAGATGTAGTCCTTACTACTCGGGGGATCAAGGGGTATGGTGAGAAAGCAGGAATGGGGTACTGAAGTTGCATGTTCAGCCATGAACTCATTGAATAGCGGTGCAGGCTAGAAGGGCCGAATGGCCTACTCCTGCACCTATTTTCTATGTTTCTTAACACACACTGACCCTCTCCCCCCGGGGTTTAACACACACTGACCCTCTCCCCCCGGGATTTAACACACACTGACCCTCTCCCCCCGGGGTTTAACACACACTGACCCTCTCCCCCCGGGGTTTAACACACACTGACCCTCTCCCCCCCGGGGTTTAACACACACTGACCCTCTCCCCCCGAGGTTTAACACACACTGACCCTCTCCCCCCGAGGTTTAACACACACTGACCCTCTCCCCCCGGGGTTTAACACACACTGACCCTCTCCCCCGGGGTTTAACACACACTGACCCTCTCCCCCCGGGGTTTAACACACTGACCCTCTCCCCCCCGGGGTTTAACACACACTGACCCTCTCCCCCCGGGGTTTAACACACACTGACCCTCTCCCCCCCGGGGTTTAACACACACTGACCCTCTCCCCCCGGGGTTTAACACACACTGACCCTCTCCCCCCGGGGTTTAACACACACTGACCCTCTCCCCCCGGGGTTTAACACACACTGACCCTCTCCCCCCGGGGTTTAACACACACTGACTCTCCCCACCCCCCCCAGTCCATCTCTCGCTGACCCCACCCCCGCCCCGAATCTTGTCCCATACTCACTGGTTGCTGCTGAACTGCGCCCCTCCCAGGAAGCCGTACTTGTCCGTGCGACGTGCCGAGGCGGTGCTGCCGTTGATCTCGGAGTCCGAGCCCATCGAGCTGCCATCCTCGGGAAGCAGAGACTCGGCCGTGCCGTACATGGAGGCCGAGTCCACGTGGCCGTAGAGAGAGACCGTGTCCGCCACCGAGACCGCGTCTGGCCAGCCCGAGGGGCAGTGTGCGGAGGAGGGCACGGCGCCAGGCACAGCCGGCAACTGGACAGCGGGCGTGCCCCGAGACTGGTCCGCGAGTCTGGCTGGAGATTTGTCAGCGGGCACTGCCGGGAACCGGTCGGAAGGCACAGCCAGGGACTGGTCAGCGGGCACAGCCGGGGATTGGTCAGCGGGAATGGTCGGGGATTGGTCAGCGGGCACGGCCGGGGATTGGTCAGCGGGCACGGCTGGAGGCCGGTGAGAAGGCACAGCCAGGGACTGTTCGGCAGGCGTGGTCGGAGGCTGGTCAGCGGGCAGTGACTGAGACTGGGCGGTGGGCACTAACTGGGACTGGTCAGCGGGCATTGCCAGGGGCTGGGGAGCAGGCACAGACTGTGAATGGTCAGCGGGCACTGACCGAGAATGGTCAGCGGGCACTGGCTGAGAGTGGTCAGGGGGCACTGGCTGAGAGCGGTCAGTGGGCAGGGTCGGGGGCTGGTAAATGGTTGCCATGGTCAGGGACCGGTCAGTGGGCACAGACTGAGAGCGGTCAGTGGGCACTGACTGAGACTGGTCAGCGGGCACGGCCCAAGCCGGGTCAGTGGGCACAGACTGAGAGCGGTCAGTGGGCACAGACCGAGAATGGTCAGCGGGCACAGACTGAGAGCGGTCAGTGGGCACTGACTGAGACTGGTCAGCGGGCACGGCCCAAGCCGGGTCAGTGGGCACAGACTGAGAGCGGTCAGTGGGCACAGACCGAGAATGGTCAGCGGGCACAGACTGAGAGCGGTCAGTGGGCACTGACTGAGACTGGTCAGCGGGCACGGCCCAAGCCGGGTCAGTGGGCACAGACTGAGAGCGGTCAGTGGGCACAGACCGAGAATGGTCAGCGGGCACAGACTGAGAGCGGTCAGCGGGCACTGACCGAGACTGGTCAGCGGGCACAGACTGAGAGCGGTCAGTGGGCACGGCCCGAGCCGGGTCAGTGGCCATTCCCAGGGGCTGTGAAGTGGGCACGGCCCGGGGCTGGGCAATGGCCACCTCCGGGGGAGGCTCGGCCGGTCGGGGCCCCGTTGCCCCGGAGCCCGGGCGGCCGGCCAGGCCCGCGGCCGAGTAGAGGGCGGAGACGGGCAGCGGGGCCGGGCTGTCGGCCATGGGGCCGGGGTGTGGCGGTGTTGCTCAGCGCGGCGCTGTCCCGGGCCCGCGGCCCATGCTCTCTCTCTCTCTCTCGCTCCCTGCCTCAGGCCGCTCCCGCTCCCGCCGCCTAACGGACAACGCTCCGCTCCCAACCGTCCGACGTCCGTGCGTGCTCGTCCCCGCGCCGCGCCTCACACCCTCGACGTGCTCGTGCCCCCGCACGACGTGCGCATTCATCTCCCTCTCCCCATCCCCTTCCGCGTCCGCACCCTCTCGACGTGCGCGTCCCTTCTTCCCAGCCTGCGCATCTTCCCCCCCTCCCCCCCTTTACGCTCTTACGTCACGCCTCGCCGTGCGCGTTCCCTCTCCCGCACGCGCTCCGCTCTCAACGGTCGGCCCGCCCAAAGGGGGAGGAACCGCGCGCTCTATTGCGTCATCGCGTCTCCTCCTTCTTCCCCCCCCCCCCCCCCCCCGCGCGGGTCATTGCGTCATCGCGGCTCGTCCTCCTTCTACCCACCACGCCTTCTCCCCTCTGAGCATGCGCGGGCCATCAGACCCGCGCCCAAAGTGGGTGGAGCCGCGCCCCCCCCCCCCGCGCGTCCTTGCGTCATCGCGTCTCCTTCTCCGCCCTCCAGCGTCCGCGGGGCAAGCCCTGAGCATGCGCACAGCGCCCTCGCTGCTCCCACTTGCGAGTTTGGCCATCTCCACAGTTCAGGGGTCAGGGTAGATGGACCAGAAATGCCTAGCAGCTCGAATTGTCTGAATTGCCCCCCCCCCCCCTCCCCCATCCCCTGCTCAAACTGGAGAGAGAGGGGAGGATGGAGAAATTTGACAGCGCTAAACTTTTATTCCCGCAGGCCGCAGAGAGAGCCCCCCTCCCCCCCCTCATGTTTTGGGATCTTACTGTGCGCCAATTTTGGCACGACCCGTTCGGCTTCCTGACGAAAGCGATGCCACCGGGGGTGGTGGTAGTGATGGGTGGGGGCAGGGCGGTCCTGCGGCCACTGCGCAGAGGGGCCGGTGTTCTCCCCCTCCCCCTCCCTCCGAGTCACAAGCCCCGCTCCAGGTCCTCGAGCCCAAAGTCTTCGGAGCAAGGCCAGCAGAGGATATGCCGCAGCACCTTTCACGGCCGCCGGACGTCCCAAGCGTTTCGCAGCCAATAAAGTACTTTTGGAAGCTGTGGTAACGTAGGAAACGCGGCATCCAATATGCACACAGTGAGATCCCACTTACAAGAATGAGATAAATGACTCAATTGTATGTCATTGCTCGAGGGATAAGTCTTGGCCCCAGGACACCGGGGAGAATTCTTCCAACAGTGGCCGTGGTCCACCTGAGAGAGCAGACAGACCCTCAGATGAATGTCTTCTCTGAAATACATCATCATCATGGGCAGTCCCTCGGAATCGAGGAAGACTTGCTTCCACTCTGAAAATGAGTCCTTAGGTGACTGAACAGTCCAATACGAGAGCCACAGTCCCTGTCACAGGTGGGACAGATAGTCATTGAGGGTAAGGATGGGTGGGACAGGTTTTCCGCATGCTCCTTCCGCTGCCTGCACTTGATCTCCGCACGCTCTCGGCGACGAGACTCGAGGTGATCAGTGCCCTCCCGGATGCACTTCCTCCACTTAGGGCGGACTAGTCTTTGGCCCAGGGACTCCCAGGTGTTGGTGGGGATGTTGCACTTTATCAGGGAAGCTTTAAGGGTGGTCCCTTGTAACGTTACCTCTTCCCACCCGGGGCTCGCTTGCCGTGGAGGAGATCCGAGTCGATCGCTTGCTGTGGGTGTCAGGCATGTGAACTGTGTGGCCCACCCAGTGGAGCTGGTTGAGTGCGGTCAGTGCTTCAATGCCGGGGATGTTGGCCTGATCGAGGACCACTAGCGTTGGTGCGACAGTCCTCCCAACACTTCTGACAGTGCTGTGCTCCCTCAGGTACTGGCATCGGGGAGTGTTTTGCCTGCAGTATGGGGCTCAAGTCTCTGGAGTGCATGGAACTTGAACCCGCGACTTTCTGACCCAGAGGCGAGAGAGACATCACTGGGTCTGTGGGGATTAAACCTGCATCAAACTACTCCCCAACATTGCACATTGGAATTTTGATCAGGGAGACACAGCTGCACCATCGGAGGTGCCAGCCTTTTAAATTAGATGTTAAACCCAGGCCCCGTCTGCTTGTTCAATTGGATATTAAAAAGCCCAAGGCACTATTGAAAGAACAACTGCGTGTTGTCCTGACTTTGAGGAAGCAGAAATCAATCGATGGGATCCAAGGGGGTGAGTATGACAAAACTGGAGCAGGATGATTTCAGTATAGATATCACTACGTCTGCCAATGAGGCCCGGAGGGACTTACAGCAGAGTCTATTTAAACAGGGTCTATATACTCAGAAAACAATTGCACTTATGGATGACTCCACGAGGCAACGTGTTGTACTCAAACTGTAGTGACCTTGGTCCTTTATTCGTAACTCCAGAGTGAGGCACAAGCACGGTGGGCAGCCTTTTATACTGGGCCCTGCACACCCAGACAGGTGAGCCTCAGGTCTCCCACCGCAGTGCCCTCTGGTGGTCAGCCTCTGCCACAGGGGCAGGAAACCCCGGTCTCCACCAGTTGCACCCTCTAGTGGTGCCAGCATAGTATAGACACAGTGTAAACCTTATTGAAAGTACATCAGGTAACAAGTCTCCATCTTATGCAACTCAACAGTGGCTAAACAGAGAGTAATCTATAGTCTGCATAGATAACACTCAGCAAACAGCAGGGCCCAAATTGCCCTCTGCACCAAACCTACCATTTTTTAAAGTGTTTTGAATCCGGCGAAATTCAGAGCTTTATTTTTTTTTGCAGGGGGGTCGGACGTCACCGGGGCGGATTTGCGGGCGTGTCGGAACGGCCGTCGCTGCGAGTCATCAGCGCCTTCAGCCACCGCGGACTCTGCAGCCACTTTAGTGGCCAACACTGGGCCACCAGGGAAGGGTTCGGCCGGGCCAGCAGGCCAGGTACCCAAGAAGGGGCGCGGTGGCTGCCTTTTGGCGGCCCGGCCGAACCCGTGGCCGCTATTGTCGGGTCGAGCTGGCAGTCGGCCGACAAGTAAAATAAAATGGCGGCCGTGGCGGTGGGCCGTCCCCTTTCAGGGCGGACACGCCGCCCTGCCACACACGAGAAGCTTCCCGTTGGGGAAAGCTGTCGGAGGCACCGAGCGGCGGCCAATCCACTCTCGCGCGGTCATCGCCGGTTGGTAAGGGGTCGGCGGGTTCCTTGAACGATTCCTCGTCCCTCTGTGCGTGACTGATTCCTGGAACGGTTTCACGGGGAGGTGGCCAGTCGCTCCCCTCGGTGCTGAAGTCCGCACTCAGCAACTCATTCACGCGGCCTTCTCTGACAAACTGACGTTGGCGCGATACCTTAAAACAAAATGAATTGTGGGGATGTGGGCGTCGCTGGCAAGGCCGGCATTTATTACCCATCCCCAGTTGCCCTCGAGAAGGTGGTGGTGAGCCGCCTTCTTGAACCACAGGTCTCTGTCTCCGCCCCTGACTCAGCTCATCCGCTGCTGAAACCCTCATCCGTGCCGTTGTAACCTCCAGACTTGACTATTCCAACGCACTCCTGGCCGGCCTTCCATCTTCAACCATCCATAAACGAGAGGTGATCCAAAACTCAGCTGCCCCCGTGTCCTAACTCGCACCAAGTCCCACTCACCCATCACCCCCTGTGCACCGTGTTCTAGCTCGCACCGAGTCCCGCTCATCCATCACCCCCTGTGCTCACTGACCCCGTGTCCTAACTCGCACCGAGTCCCGCTCATCCATCACCCCCTGTGCTCACTGACCCCGTGTCCTAACTCGCACCGAGTCCCACTCACCCATCACCCCCTGTGCTCACTGACCCCGTGTCCTAACTCACACCGAGTCCCACTCACCCATCACCCCCTGTGCTCACTGCCCCGTGTCCTAACTCACACCGAGTCCCACTCACCCATCACCCCCTGTGCTCACTGACCCCGTGTCCTAACTCGCACCGAGTCCCACTCACCCATCACCCCCTGTGCTCACTGACCCCGTGTCCTAACTCACACCGAGTCCCGCTCATCCATCACCCCTGTGCTCACTGCCCCGTGTCCTAACTCGCACCGAGTCCCGCTCACCCATCACCCCCTGTGCTCACTGTCCCGTGTCCAAACTCGCACCGAATCCCACTCACTCATCACCCCCTGTGCTCACTGCCCCGTGTCCTAACCCGCACCAAGTCCCGTTCATCCATCACCCCCTGTGCTCACTGCCCCCGTGTCCTAACTCACACCGAGTCCCACTCACCCATCATCCCTGTGCTCGCTGCCCCGTGTCCTAACTCGCACCGAGTCCCACTCACCCATCACCCCCTGTGCTCACTGCCCCGTGTCCTAACTCGCACCGAGTCCCACTCACCCATCTCCCCCTGTGCTCACTGACCTGTGTCCTAACTCGCACCGAGTCCCACTCACCCATCACCCGCTGTGCTCACTGCCCCGTGTCCTAACTCGCACCGAGTCCCACTCACCCATCACCCCCTGTGCTCGCTGACCCCGTATCCAAACTCGCACCGAATCCCACTCACTCATCACCCCTGTGCTCGCCTCCCCCGTGTCCAAACTCGCACCGAATCCCACTCACTCATCACCCCTGTGCTCGCCTCCCCCGTGTCCTAACTCGCACCGAGTCCCACTCACCCATCACCCCCTGTGCTCACTGCCCCCGTGAGTCCCACTCACCCATCACCCCCTGTGCTCGCTGCCCCCATGTCCTAACTCGCACCGAGTCCCACTCACCCATCACCCCCCTGTGCTCACTGACCCCGTGTCCAAACTTGCACCGAATCCCGCTCACCCATCACCCCCTGTGCTCACTGACCCCGTGTCCAAACTCGCACCAAGTCCCGCTCACCCATCACCCTCTGTGCTTGCTGCCCCCGTGTCCTAACTCGCACCGAGTCCCACTCACCCATCACCTCCTGTGCTCACTGCCCTGTGTCCTAACTCGCACCCAGTCCCATTCACCCATCACCCCCTGTGCTCACTGCCCCGTGTCCTAACTCACACCGAGTCCCACTCACCCATCACCCCCTGTGCTCGTTGTCCCGTGTCCTAACTCGCACCCAGTCCCACTCACCCATCACCCCCTGTGCTAACTGACCCCGTGTCCTAACTCGCACCCAGTCCCACTCACCCATCACCCCCTGTGCTCGCTGACCTACATTGGCTCCCGGTTAAACAACCCCTCAATCTTAAAATTCTCATCTGTTTGTTCAAATCCCTCCGTGGCCTCGCTCCTCTGTATCTCTGTACCCCCTCCAGCCCTACAACCCTCGGCGATCTCTGAACTTCTCCAATCCCAGATTTCCATCGCTCCACCATCGGCGGCTGTGCCTTCAGCCGCCCAGGCCTTAAGCTCTGGAATTCTCTCCCTAAACCTCTCCGCCTCTCTTATCTCCTTTAAGACGCTCCTTAAAGTCGACCTCTTTGACCAAGGTTTTGTCCATCTGTCCTAATATCTCCTTGTGTGGCTCGGTGTCAAATTGTGTTTGACAATCGCCCCTGTCAAGCGCCTTCGAGACGTTTTACTAAGCCAAAGGCGCTATATAAATGCAAGTTGTTGTTGTTGTAAGTTATGTAACACACATTATCTGCGGAAGACCAATCCAGTCAGGTCCAGCTGTGCAGGCTCCAGGCGTGATTGGCGGGGGAATTAACCAATCACCTCCATTCTGGGCGGGGCTTGTGGCGTGACTGTATGTCGCCCCTTTACGTATTATCACAGAATGATCCAGCAGAGAAGGAAACCATTCAGCCCTTCGTGCCTCTGCTGGCTCTTTGGTAGAGCGATCCCTTTAGTCCTACAACCCTGCTCTTTCCCCCGCAGCCCTGAAAAGGTTTCGCCTTTCAAGTATTAATCCAATTCTCTTTTGGATCTGCCACTGGAAGCAGTTTACATCGGATATACGGCACAGGAACAGGTCATTCGGCCCAACCAGTCCGTGCCCGCGTGTATGCCCCACTCGAGCCTCCTCCTGCCTTTCCTCCTCTAAATCTATCAGCATCACCCTCGATTCCCTTCTCCCTCATATACTTGTCTATCCTCCCCTTAAATACTGTTCACTTCAACCGTTCCCTGTGGCAGCGAGTTCCACATTCTCACCGCTCTCTGGGTAAAGAAGTTTCTCCTGAATTCCCCATTGGATTTCCCGGTGACTATCTGATATTGGTGGCCTCTAGTTATGCTCTTCCCCACAAGTGGAAACACTCTCTCTGCATCCACTCCATCAAAACCTGTCATCATTTTAAAGACCTCTATTAGGTCACCCCCTCAGCCGCCTTTTCTCAAGAGAAAAGAGACCCAGGGGGAGAAAGTTGGTCGCTCCCCTTTCGGGGCGGTAACCCGGGCAGAGCGCCTTGAAAAAGTTTGCGCCCTGCGCCCAGAAATTCGTCAGGATCAGGTCGAAGAGTTGACAGAGGCGGTAAATCAGCCGTGGTACACCAGAGCTGGGGGCGGGGGGGTGGGGGGGGAAGCTAATGAAACTGCCGGCGCTAACTTTAGCCGAGGCATTGCGCGTGAGCCGAACTCCGACTCCGATCCCAGGAAAAGCCCAGGCTTGAAGGCGGGCCATCGTATTCATGCACCACATTAAAGTTTTCAAAGTCACTTTTTCTCAAGCTGCACTGTCCCCCGTTGCAAATTGGGAGGCTCTAGGCACCGCGCGGCGTGTAAACGTTGCACTGACTGTGCCCGCCGAGGGAAGTGCTTCTTCGTCTCTTTCAGTAGCCGCCAGTTCACGACTCTGCAAGCCTGGACCCAGTGTTTTGCCAGACGTGGTTATTGGCGGGCGCTCAGTGAGGTGGCTGCACCTAATTTCCTGACCGGGCTGTGAGCGTGGGCGTTGCACCAGGAATACGCCACGATGGCACGGATCACCAGCAGCCAGCCGAGACTGGTTTGTGCCCCCCCGGCGAGCCTCTAATGAAGTTCCGGTCAGGGCGCTAAACCCTGCGCTCCCGGGCGGTAACCTCTTACGCTCCCATTAACGCCCCCTCTGGTCGCTAACTGAGACGTTCGACCACCGACAATCCAGTCCATGAACGGTTCTAAATAGTGTTGTTTGCGAGAGCCAGGACAATGTTAACAGGAGGACAGACCTGGGACACATCTCAATCAAAGAGTCAGGAGCTCAATCTCAGAGCTCTGGCTCAATTAAAACAAAGTAAACTCTGGTTAGGCCCCAGCTGGAGTATTGCGTCCAATTCTGGGCCCCGCACTTTAGCAAGGATGTCATAAGGACACAAGAAATAGGAGCAGGAGTAGGCCATTTGGCCCCTCCAGCCTGCTCCGCCATTCAGTAAGACTTATGTGTGTAAACATTGTAACTGTGTAAGACTTGCCACTAGAGGGCGCAACTGTTGGAGGCCCAAGGGTCACCTGCACACCTCGTGTATAAAAGGTTGTCTGCCAGGCTGCTTGGGCACTCTGGAGTGTATTAAAGAGACTAAGGTCACATCAGTTTTAGCTCACAGTACTCAGTCTTGTGGAGTTCTTCCATGATAGGTCCTTACTACACAGTATAAATCCCACGAGGCCCATGCTTGAGAGAAGGTCAGTCTGTGACCTGTCCTTTATTCCAGCACTCAAGTGATGAAGGTGGGTGGAGCTTCCCCTTTTGTACCTGAAGGCCCAGGTTAGGAGTGTCTCCCACCTAGTTGTCAGTGTTCTCACAGTGTACAACTTAGGTCAGTTTATACATGGGTCACAATGATAGTTAAATACATGACATCACCTCCCCCCCCCCAAATTCTTATTGGGATCACAGGTTGAGTCTCTCTGGTGGTTTACGTTCTCTTGTAGAGCGCCTGAGTTGGGGCTCCGGTTGTTGGGCGCTGGCCTGAGTGTCTGCTGCTTGCGGTGCCTCAGGCCTGTCCGGACTGCCCACAGTGACTGGGCTCTCCTCCCTTTGGTTCCGGTGTTCGGTCACCTGTGGTGGAGTGAATTCTACATCGTGTTCTTCCTCTGCTTCTTCTATGGGGTTGCTGAACCTCCTTTTTGTTTGATCCACGTGTTTGCGGCAGATTTGTCCATTGGTAAGTTTAACTACCAGAATCCTATTCCCCTCTTTGGCAATCACAGTGCCTGCGAGCCATTTGGGCCCTGCAGCGTAGTTGAGGGCAATAGTAGGGTCATTTACATCAATACATCGCACCCTCGCATTCCTGTCATGGTAGTCATATTGTGACTGGCGCCTGCTCTCGACAATTTCTTTCATGGTGGGGTGTATAAGGGATAACCCTGGTTTTGAGCATCCTTTTCATTAGTAGCTCTGCGGGTGGAACCCTTGTGAGCGAGTGTGGTCGGGATCTGTAGGCCAACAGGAGGCGTGATAAGCGGCTTTGTAGGGAGCCCCCTTGGATTCTGAGCATCCCCTGTTTGATTATCTGCACTGCTCGTTCTGCCTGACCGTTTGAGGCCGGCTTGAACGGTGCCGTTCTGACATGGTTAATTCCATTGCCTGCCATGAAGTCCTGGAATTCAGTGCTTGTGAAGCACGGGCCATTGTCGCTGACCAAGATGTCCGGTAGACCGTGGGCAGCGAACATTGCCCGTAGACTTTCTACCGTGGCAGAGGATGTGCTTGAATTTAAAATGTCACACTCGATCCATTTGGAGTAGGCGTCTACTACAACCAAAAACATTTTCCCCATGAAAGGACCTGCATAGTCCACATGGATGCGTGACCAAGGCTTGGCGGGCCATGGTCAGGGGCTAAGGGGGGTTTCCCTGGGTGCATTGTCCAGCTGAGCACACGTGTTGCACCTGCGAACACAAAGTTCCAGATCTGCATCTATCCCTGGCCACCAAACGTGTGAGCTGGCAATTGCCTTCATCATGACAATGCCCGGGTGCTCATTGTGGAGTTCTCTGATGAACATCTCTCTGCCCATCTGGGGCATGACTACGCGGTTTCCCCACAGTAGGCAATCGGCCTGAATCGAGATTTCATCCTTGCGCCTGTGAAACAGTTTAAATTTCTCAGGGCATGCCCTGTACGTGGCTGCCCAGTCCCCATTCAGGACACATTTCTTGACTAGAGACAATAGCGGGTCTCTATTTGTCCAGACTTTAATCTGACGGGCTGTCACGGGTGAGCCTTCGCTTCCGAAAGCTTCAACAGCCATGACCATCTCAGCAGCATGCTCGGTAGCCCCCTCAGTGGTGGCTAGTGGGAGCCTGCTGAGTGCATCGGCGCAGTTTTCGGTGCCCGGTCTGTGCCGAATTGTGTAGTCATAGGCGGCTAACGTGAGTGCCCACCTCCGTATACGGGCCGATGCGTTTGCATTTATGGCCTTGTTGTCGGCCAAAAGGGACGTTAGGGGTTTGTGATCTGTCTCCAGCTCAAATTTCCTGCCAAACAGGTACTGGTGCATTTTCTTTACCGCATATACACATGCAAGCGCCTCCTTTTCTACCATCCCGTAGCCCCTTTCTGCTTGGGACAGACTCCTGGAGGCATAAGCTACCGGCTGTAACTGACCCTTGGCATTGACATGCTGCAACACACACCCGACCCCATAGGACGATGCATCGCACGTTAACACAAGCTTCTTACATGGGTCATATAGCGTTAACAGATTGTTGGAACATAACAATTTGCGTGCTCTATTAAAAGCCCTTTCCTGACTGACCCCCAGACCCATTCGCGACCTTTGCATAGGAGCACGTGTAGCGGCTCTAACTGCGTGCTCAATTTGGGAAGAAAGTTACCAAAATAGTTCAGGAGCCCCAGGAACGAACGCAGCTCCGTCGTGTTACGGGGTCTGGATGCTCTCTGGATTGCTTCCGTTTTGGACGCAGTAGGGCTGATCCCGTCTGCTCCTACCCTCATCCCCAGGAATTCTACCTCTGGAGCTAGGAAGACGCACTTCGCCTTTTTCAGTCGCAGCCCTACCCGGTCCAGTCTGCGTAGCACCTCCTCCAGGTTGTGAAGGTGTTCTTCAGTATCGCGACCCGTGATGAGGATGTCGTCCTGAAAAACCACCGTCCCTGGAATCGACTTGAGGAGGCTTTCCGTATTTCGTTGGAAGATCGCGGCGACCGAGCGAATTCCGAACGGACATCTGTTGTACTCAAACAACCCCTTGTGTGTCGTGATGGTGGTCAGCTTCTTCGACTCACTCGCCAGCTCCTGGGTCATGTAAGCTGAGGTCAGGTCCAATTTTGAAAAAAAATTTGCCACCGGATAGCGTCGCAAAGAGGTCCTCCGCTCTCGGTCGCGGGTACTGGTCTTGGAGTGACACCCGATTGATGGTGGGCTTGTAATCACCACATAGCCTGACCGACCCATCCGCCTTGAGCACCGGCACAATCAGGCTCGCCCAGACACTGAATTCGACTGGCGAGATGATGTCTTCCCTCAACAGGCGGTCCAATTCGCCTTCTATCTTTTCCTGCATCAAGTACGGCACCGCTCTGGCCTTGTGGTGTACTGGTCTGGCGTTCGGGTTTATGTGAATCACTACCTTGGCCCCCATGAAAGTGCCGATGCCGGGTTGAAATAATGAGTCAAATTTGTCCAGGACCTGTGAGCATGATACTCGCTCCACAGAGGAAATTGCATTGACATCGCCCCATTTCCAGTTCATGACAGCAAGCCAACTCCTCCCCAGTAGTGCGGGACTGTCCCCTGGGACAATCCAGTGGCAACCTGTTCTCCGAATCTTTGTGGGTCACGACTACCGTGGCGCTGCCTAGCACCGGAATGATCTCCTTTGTGTATGTCCGTAGCTGTGCGTCAATCGGCAATAATTTTGACCTCCTGGCCTTGGACGCCCACAACTTTTCGAACTATTTGATACCCATCAGGGACTGGCTGGCCCCCGTGTCTAGCTCCATTGATACTGGGATGCCATTGAGGAGCACTTTCATCATTATCGGTGGCGTCCTGGTGTATGAACTGTATACGTGCTCCACATGAACTCGCTGAACTTCAGCTTCCAGCGATTTCCCCCAGTGTCCATTTCTGCAATTTCTGCAGGTATTTTGCTCATCTCTGCAAACTCCGGCTGAGTGTGTGCCTCCACGCCTCCAGCATGAGTTGGGGTTTGAAACAAAAGGTCCCTTGCCAGTCGATCGTCCCTGACTGCCCCTGATATTGTCCTTGAGTGCACCATTAACAGGTGTTGATGGCCCCATTACTGGCCGCATTGTCCCTTGCAATGGCGTGAATCGCTGTTCAGCTAGCCATTGTCTCTGTCGAACTCCCCCTCTGGGTTCGACTACATGTTGGGGCATGCCTGATTGCCCCTGTCTGCCTGGAGAACTGTGTGCTGCTTTAACAATGTTGATTCTCTGTCCCAACCATTCCTTAACACAGTACCTCTCATCTGTTCTGCTAGTGGCCATGCTCGCGTGGTTTAAATCCCAGTTTCTCGTCGCCATTGATAGGTCCTTACTATACAGTATAAATGCACACGAGGCCCATGCTTGAGAGAAGGTCAGTCTGTGACCTGTCCTTTATTCCTTAGCACTCAAAGTGATGAAGGTGGGTGGAGCTTCCCCTTTTATACCTGAAGGTCCAGGTTAGGAGTGTCTCCCACCTAGTGGTCAGTGTTCTCACAATGTACAACTTAGGTCAGTTTATACATGGGTTACAATGCTGGTTGAATACATGACATTCCATACTTAACAAAGACCATGGCTGATCTGATCCTGGCCTCAGCTCCACTTACCCGCCCGGGATGTTATGTCAAGGCCTCGGTAATCTCTTACACTCCCATTAACGCCCTGTCCGGCTGCTAAACTGAGGCATTGGACCACCGAAATTCCAGGCCCCATCCTTCCCTGATAGGTATACTCTCGCATTTCTGAAATCTTTCTCCTTACTTACTCTATCAAAACTCCTCATGATTTTGAACACCTCTCCCCTTAACCTTCTCTACTCTGAGGAGAACAATCCCAGCTTCTCCAGTCTCCCCATGTAACTGAAGTTCCCCATCCCTGGTACCATTCTGGTCAATCTCCCCTTAACCTTCTCTGCTCTAAGGAGAACAATCCCAGCTTCTCCAGTCTCCCTATGTAACTGAAGTTCCCCATCCCTGGTACCATTCTGGTCAATCTCCCCTTAACCTTCTCTGCTCTAAGGAGAACAACCCCAGCTTCTCCAGTCTCCCCATGTAACTGAAGTTCCCCATCCCTGGTACCATTCTGGTCACTCTCCCCTCAACCTTCTCTGCTCTAAGGAGAACAACCCCAGCTTCTCCAGTCTCCCCATGTAACTGAAGTTCCCCATCCCTGGTACCATTCTGGTCACTCTCCCCTCAACCTTCTCTGCTCGAAGGAGAACAACCCCAGCTTCTCCAGTCTCCCCATGTAACTGAAGTTCCCCATCCCTGGTACCATTCTGGTCACTCTCCCCTTAACCTTCTCTGCTCTAAGGAGAACAATCCCAGCTTCTCCAGTCTCCCCATGTAACTGAAGTTCCCCATCCCCGGTACCATTCTGGTCAATCCCCTCTGCTCCCTCTCCAAGGCCTTCACATCCTCCTGAGAGTGTGGGGCCTATAATTGGGACACAATACTCCAGCTGAGGCCTAACCGGTGTTTATAAAGGTTGAGCATAACTTCCTTGCTTTTGGATATTTGAATATATTTAAGGTGGAGATAGACAGATTTTTGAGCGATAAGGGAGTGAAGGGTTATGGGGAGCGGGCGGGGAAGTGGAGCTGAGTCCATGATCGGATCAGCCATGATCTTATTGAATGGCGGAGCAGGCTCGAGGGGCCGAATGGCCTACTCCTGATCCTATTTCTTATGTTCTTATTGGACACTAATCCTCTATCAATAAAGTCAAGGATCCCGTAGGCTTTTTTTTTACAGCCCTTTTAACTTAACCTGTCACCTTCAAGGATTTGTGTACAAACACCCCCCAGGGCTCTCTGTTCCTGCAAAAATTTGAACATTGTACATTTTAAAAATTGTACATTTGAGTTCATACTGTCGCTACTCATTCTTCCTGGCGAAATGTATCACACTTCTCTGCGTTAAATTTCATCTGCCACGTGTCCACCCATTGCACCGGCCTGACTGTGTCCTCCCGACCTCTGTTACTATTGACCAACTGAGTGTCTCTCAGGGCTGTCCCGCCTGGCCTCGCCCGCCATTCTCCGCGACCCCATCCGTGAGATGGGAAAAGTGCCATCAGCAACGTTCACCTTCCCGTTCACGAAGAGCTGAAAAACCCTCCGCCATTATGGGAAGCAACAGCCAATAAACACGCAGCTGCCCCGATGGGCAGAATCGTGGCACACAAACAACAACAACTTTCATTTATGCAGCGCCTTTAACCGAGTAAAACGTCCCGAGGCGCTTCGCAGGAGTGTTATAAAATAAAATCTGACACGTAAGGAGAAATTGGGGCAGGTGGTTTTAAGGAGCATCTTGAAGGAGGAAAGAGAGGTAGAGAGGGGGAGAGGTTTAGGGAGGGAGTTCCAGAGCTTGGGGCCCAGGCAACAGAAGGCACGGCCACCGATGGTGGAGCGATTATAATCAGGGATGTTCAAGAGGGCAGAATTAGAGGAGCGCAGACATCTAGGGGGTGTTGTGAGGCTGGAGGAGGTTACAGAGATAGGGAGGGGTGTAGGGGCTGGAGGAGATTACAGAGATAGGGAGGGGTGTAGGAGCTGGAGGAGGTTACAGAGATAGGGAGGGGTATAGGGGCTGGAGGAGGTTACAGAGATAGGGAGGGGTATAGGGGCTGGAGAAGATTACAGAGATAGGGAGGGGTATAGGGGCTGGAGGAGGTTACAGAGATAGGGAGGGGTATAGGGGCTGGAGAAGATTACAGAGCTAGGGAAGGGTGTAGGGGCTGGAGGAGGTTACAGAGATAGGGAGGGGTATAGGGGCTGGAGGAGGTTACAGAGATAGGGAGGGGTGTAGGGGCTGGAGGAGGTTACAGAGATAGGGAGGGTTGTAGGGACTGGAGGAGATTACAGAGATAGGGAGGGTTGTCGGGAGTTGAGCAGGTTACAGAGATAGGGAGGGGTGTAGGGGCTGGAGGAGGTTACAGAGATATGGAGGGGTGTAGGGGCTGGAGGAGGTTACAAAGATGGGGAGGGGTGTAGGGGCTGGAGGAGATTACAGAGATAGGGAGGGGTGTAGGGGCTGCAGGAGATCACAGAGATAGGGAGATGTGTAGGGGCTGGAGGAGGTTACAAAGATGGGGAGGGGTGTAGGGGCTGGAGGAGATTACAGAGATAGGGAACGGTGTAGGGGCTGGAGGAGGTTACAGAGATAGGGAGGGCTGTAGGGGCTGGAGGAGGATACAGCGATAGGGAGGGGTGTAGGAGCTGGAGGAGGTTACAGAGATAGGGAGGGGTGTAGGGGCTGGAGGAGGTTACAGAGATAGGGAGGGGTGTAGGGGCTGGAGGAGGTTACAGAGATAAGGAGGAGTGTAGGGGCTGGAGGAGATTACAGAGATAGGGAGGGGTGTAGGGGCTGGAGGAGGTTACAGAGATAAGGAGGAGTGTAGGGGCTGGAGGAGATTACAGAGATAGGGAGGGGTGTAGGGGCTGGAGGAGGTTACAGAGATAGGGAGGGGTGTTGTAGGGGCTGGAGGAGGTTACAGAGATAGGGAGGGGTGTAGGGGCTGGAGGAGGTTACAGAGATAGGGAGGGGTGCAGGGGCTGGAGGAGATTACAGAGATAGGGAGGGGTGCAGGGGCTGGAGGAGATTACAGAGATAGGGAGGGGTGTAGGGGCTGGAGGAGGTGACAGAGATAGGGAGGGGTGTAGGAGCTGGAGGAGGTTACAGAGATAGGGAGGGGTGTAGGGGCTGGAGGAGGTTACAGAGATAGGGAGGAGTGTAGGGGCTGGAGGAGGTTACAGAGATAAGGAGGAGTGTAGGGGCTGGAGGTGGTTACAGAGATAGGCAGGGGTATAGGGGCTGCAGGAGATTACAGAGATAGGGAGGAGTGTAGGGGCTGCAGGAGATTACAGAGATAGGGAGGGGTGTAGGGGCTGCAGGAGATTACAGAGATAGGGAGGGGTGTTGTAGGGGCTGGAGGAGGTTACAGAGATAGGGAGGAGTGTAGGGGCTGGAGGAGGTTACAGAGATAAGGAGGAGTGTAGGGGCTGGAGGAGATTACAGAGATAGGGAGGGGTGTAGGGGCTGGAGGAGGTGACAGAGATAGGGAGGGGTGTAGGAGCTGGAGGAGGTTACAGAGATAGGGAGGGGTGTAGGGGCTGGAGGAGATTACAGAGATAGGGAGGGGTGTCGGGGCTGGAGGAGATTACAGAGATAGGGAGGGGTGTAAGGGCTGGAGGAGGTTACAGAGATAGGGAGGGGTGTAGGGGCTGGAGGAGGTTACAGTGATAGGGAGGGGTGTAAGGGCTGGAGGAGGTTACAGAGATAGGGAGGGGTGTAAGGGCTGGAGGAGGTTACAGAGATAGGGAGGAGTGTAGGGGCTGGAGGAGATTACAGAGATAAGGAGGAGTGTAGGGGCTGGAGGAGATTACAGAGATAGGGAGGGGTGTAGGGGCTGGAGGAGGTTACAGAGATAGGGAGGGGTGTAAGGGCTGGAGGAGGTTACAGAGATAGGGAGGGGTGTAGGGGCTGGAGGAGGTTACAGAGATAGGGAGGGGTGTAGGAGCTGGAGGAGATTACAGAGATAGGGAGGGGTATAGGGGCTGGAGGAGGTTACAGAGATAGGGAGGGGTGTAGGGGCTGGAGGAGATTACAGAGATAGGGAGGGGTATAGGGGCTGGAGGAGGTTACAGAGATAGGGAGGGGTATAGGGGCTGGAGAAGATTACAGAGCTAGGGAAGGGTGTAGGGGCTGGAGGAGGTTACAGAGATAGGGAGGGGTATAGGGGCTGGAGGAGGTTACAGAGATAGGGAGGGGTGTAGGGGCTGGAGGAGGTTACAGAGATAGGGAGGGTTGTAGGGACTGGAGGAGATTACAGAGATAGGGAGGGTTGTCGGGACTTGAGCAGGTTACAGAGATAGGGAGGGGTGTAGGGGCTGGAGGAGGTTACAGAGATATGGAGGGGTGTAGGGGCTGGAGGAGGTTACAAAGATGGGGAGGGGTGTAGGGGCTGGAGGAGATCACAGAGATAGGGAGATGTGTAGGGGCTGGAGGAGGTTACAAAGATGGGGAGGGGTGTAGGGGCTGGAGGAGATTACAGAGATAGGGAACGGTGTAGGGGCTGGAGGAGGTTATAGAGATAGGGAGGGCTGTAGGGGCTGGAGGAGGATACAGCGATAGGGAGGGGTATAGGGGCTGGAGGAGATTACAGAGATAGGGAGGGGTGTAGGGGCTGGAGGTGGTTACAGAGATAGGGAGGGTTGTAGGGGCTGGAGGAGATTACAGAGATAGGGAGGGGTGTAGGGGCTGGAGGAGATCACAGAGATAGGGAGATGTGTAGGGGCTGGAGGAGGTTACAAAGATGGGGAGGGGTGTCGGGGCTGGAGGAGATTACAGAGATAGGGAACGGTGTCGGGGCTGGAGGAGGTTACAGAGATAGGGAGGGGTGTAGGGGCTGGAGGAGATTACAGAGATAGGGAGGTGTGTAGGGGCTGGAGGAGGTTACAAAGATGGGAAGGGGTGTAGGGGCTGGAGGAGGTTACAGAGATAGGGAGGGGTGTAGGGGCTGGAGGAGATTACAGAGATAGGGAACGGTGTAGGGGCTGGAGGAGGTTACGGAGATAGGGAGGGGTGTAGGGGCTGGAGGAGATTACAGAGATAGGGAGGTGTGTAGGGGCTGGAGGAGGTTACAAAGATGGGGAGGGGTGTAGAGGCTGGAGGAGATTATAGAGATAGGGAGGGGTGTAGGTGTTGGCGGAGGTTACAGAGATAGGGAGGGGTGTAGGGGTTGGAGGAGGTTACAGAGATAGGGAGGGGTGTAGGGGCTGGAGGAGGTTACAGAGATAGGGAGGGGTGTTGGGGCTGGAGGACGTTACAGAGATAGGGAGGGGTGTAGGGGCTGGAAGAGGTTGCAGGGATTGGGAGGAGTGTAGGGGCTGGAGGAGGTTACAGAGATAGGGAGGGGTGTAGGGGCTGGAGGAGATTACAGAGATAGGGAAGTGTGTAGGGGCTGGAGGAGGTTACAGAGATAGGGAGGGGTTTAGGGGCTGGAGGAGATCACAGAGATAGGGAGGGGGCGAGGCCATGGAGGGATTTGTAAACAAGGATGAGAATGTTTTAATCGAGGCGTTGCTTAACCAGGAGCCAATGTAGGTCAGCGAGCACAGGGGGTGATGGGTGAGCGGGACTCGGTGCGAGTTAGGACACGGGGCAGCGAGCACAGGGGGTGATGGGTGAGCGGGACTCGGTGTGAGTTAGGACACGGGGCAGCGAGCACAGGGGGTGATGGGTGAGCAGGACTCGGTGCGAGTTAGGACACGGGGCAGTGAGCACAGGGGGTGATGGGTGAGCAGGACTCGGTGCGAGTTAGGACACGGGGCAGTCGAGTTTTGGATCACCTCGAGTTTACGGAGGGTAGAATGTGGGAGGCCGGCCAGGAGTGCGTTGGAATAGTCAAGTCTGGAGGTAACAGAGGCACAGACGAGGGCTTCAGCAGCGGATGAGCTGAGGCAGGGGCGGAGACGGGCGATGTTACAGAGGTGGAAATAGGCGGTTTTACTTACGCCGCGGATATGTAGAATGCAACATGAAGAATCATTGACCCAACACCAGAGGGCTCGGCGCTCAATGAATCCACACGGAGCACAGGTAATGCGACCTCCTGCTCGACACGTGGAAGCTGATGGATGGCCCCAAGTGCGACTGTGACCACGAGTGTTAGACCATGCAACGCATCACATCAACCTTCCCGCTGAGATCTGTTGTGGGAGGCACCTCATTTCCACACTCCGCATCTCAGGCCGTCGAATGGAGAGCCACACGACACATCCCAGAATAAGCTTTTCCCGTCATGCGAAATGTATCATCCACAAACTTTTAAATTGTGCCCCGCAGAACCCAGTCCAATTATACCGCGATTTACAAAAGCAAATTACCGCGGATGCTGGAAATCTGAAAAAGGAACAGATAATGCTGGAAACACTCAGCGGGTCAGGCAGCATCTGTGGAGAGAGAAACAGAGTTAACGTCTCAGCTCGATCACCCTTCGTCACAACTGCAAAAACTGAAGAGACGTGCCCGGTTTTTAAGCAGGTGTCGGAGCAAGGAAAGGGATTAGCCCCTGCCCTTCTTTGAAACAATGCCATGGGATCTTTTTACCTCCACCTGGGAGGGCAGATGGAGCCTCGGTTTAACGTCTCATCCGAAAACGGCCCCTCCGACAGTGCGGCGCTCCCTCGGTACTGCCCCTCCGACAGTGCAGCACTCCCTCTGTACTGCCCCTCCGACAGTGCAGCGCTCCCTCGGTGCTGCCCCTCCGACAGTGCAGCGCTCCCTCGGTACTGCCCCTCCGACAGTGCAGCACTCCCTCAGTACTGCCCCTCCGACAGTGCAGCACTCCCTCAGTACTGCCCCTCCGACAGTACATACTCCCTCAGTACTGCCCCTCCGACAGTGCAGCACTCGCTCAGTACTGCCCCTCCGACAGTGCAGCACTCCCTCAGTACTGTCCCTCCGACAGTGCAGCACTCCCTCAGTACTGCCCCTCCGACAGTGCAGCACTCCCTCAGTACTGTCCCTCCGACAGTGCAGCACTCCCTCAGTACTGTCCCTCCGACAGTGCGGCGCTCCCTCAGTACTGCCCCTCCGACAGTGCGGCACTCCCTCAGTACTGCCCCTACGACAGTGCAGCACTCCCTCAGTACTGTCCCTCCGACAGTGCGGCGCTCCCTCAGTACTGCCCCTCCGACAGTGCAGCACTCCCTCAGTACTGCCCCTCCGACAGTGCAGCACTCCCTCAGTACTGTTCCTCCGACAGTCCAGCACTCCCTCAGTAGTGCACTGGAGTGTCAGCCTAGGTTTTTGTGCTCGAGTCCCTGGAGTGGGACTTGAACCCACAAACTTCTGACTCAGGGGTGAGAGTGCTGCCCACTGAGCCACAGCTGACACATAGAAGTGACATTAGTGAACCAGTTGAGTTTTATTATTATAATCCGATAGCTTCACATATAGCTCGAATGGCCGACTCCTGCACCTATTTTCTATGTTTCTCTAGAGCGGGTATATGGAGTTAGGTCGCGGATCAGCTGTGATCTCCTTAAATGGTGGAACAGGCCCGAGGGGCCGCGTGGTCTCCGCCTCTTCCTATGTTCACGGTCACTTTTACTGATACCAGCTTTTAGTTTCAAGATTTTTTGCAACTCAGTTCAGATTCTCAGAACGCCAAAGTGGGATTTTAACTCATCTCCCCAGCATTATTAGTCCAGGCCTCCAGATTTAAAAACAAAGTCGCGGACAAGGGCATCGCTGGCAAGGCCGACATTTATTGCCCATCCTTATTTGCCCCTTGAGAAGGTGGTGGTGGGCCGCCTTCTTCTTCAACCGCTGCAGTCCGTGTGGTGAAGGTGCTCCCACAGTGCTGCTTGTTCGAAAAGTGTAGAGGGAGCTTTACTCTGTATCTAACCCCCTGTACCTGCCCTGGGAGTGTTTGATGTGACAGTGTAGAGGGAGCTTTACTCTGTATCTAATCTGTGCTGTACCTGCCCTGGGAGTGTTTGATGGGGCAGTGTAGAGGGAGCTTTACTCTGTATCTAACCCCCTGTACCTGTCCTGGGAGTGTTTGATGGGACAGTGTAGAGGGAGCTTTACTCTGTATCTAACCCCCTGTACCTGCCCTGGGAGTGTTTGATGGGACAGTGTAGAGGGAGCTTTACTCTGTATCTAACCCCCTGTACCTGCCCTGGGAGTGTTTGATGGGACAGTGTAGAGGGAGCTTTACTCTGTATCTAACCCGTGCTGTACTTGTCCTGGGAGTGTTTGATGGGACAGTGTAGAGGGAGCTTTACTCTGTATCTAACCCGTGCTGTACCTGCCCTGGGAGTGTTTGATGGGGCAGTGTAGAGGGAGCTTTACTCTGTATCTAACCCCCTGTACCTGCCCTGGGAGTGTTTGATGGGACAGTGTAGAGGGAGCTTTACTCTGTATCTAACCCCCTGTACCTGCCCTGGGAGTGTTTGATGGGACAGTGTAGAGGGAGCTTTACTCTGTATCTAACCCGTGCTGTACCTGCCCTGGGAGTGTTTGATGGGGCAGTGTAGAGGGAGCTTTACTCTGTATCTAACCCCCTGTACCTGCCCTGGGAGTGTTTGATGGGACAGTGTAGAGGGAGCTTTACTCTGTATCTAACCCCCTGTACCTGCCCTGGGAGTGTTTGATGGGACAGTGTAGAGGGAGCTTTACTCTGTATCTAACCCGTGCTGTACCTGTCCTGGGAGTGTTTGATGGGACAGTGCAGAGGGAGCTTTACTCTGTATCTAACCCCCTGTACCTGCCCTGGGAGTGTTTGATGGGGCAGTGTAGAGGGAGCTTTACTCTGTATCTAACCCCGTGCTGTACCTGCCCTGGGAGTGTTTGATGGGACAGTGTAGAGGGAGCTTTACTCTGTATCTAACCCCCTGTACCTGCCCTGGGAGTGTTTGATGGGACAGTTTAGAGGGAGCTTTACTCTGTATCTAACCCCCTGTACCTGCCCTGGGAGTGTTTGATGGAAGAGTTCAGTAGCAAATGACAGTGAGAGAAATATGCTTGGATTTTGAGGTCAGATTGCAGTTGTGGTTGAGCTGATTGGCCTGGTTCTTTTCCCCGATGGTGTTGAACGGGTTACAGCTCCCTCTGTCAATGGTCAATATATTACACCCTCGTCACTCCGTGCCCATTCAGCCTCTGCAATCTCAACCCAGAGACAGACCGCAGGGCCGGAAACCAGCAACGTGTCCAGAACATTTAGAAATATCTCAGTCAGTCCCAAGCCTCGGTAGTTCTGCTCGCTCGTCCACATTGCCCTGAATTGAGAAATAGAGAATCCTCTCCCACAGACTCCACCGGGAGCAAATTGGGACCAGAGTAATAAGGGGACTATCTGTTCTCATTTTCTTGGCTGTTGGTTATGTTGGATATAAGGCGGGGTGTCTGGGGAGGACTGGGGGCTGGGGGGTGGAGGGGAGAGAGGGTATAAGTCCGATTGACTGAGGGTCAAGGGTCAGCCAATCAAGGTGTTGAAGAGCCTGTTCGTGATCCGATTGGCAGGTGAAGGCGATGGGTCACGCGGTTCACAGGATTGGTCGACCAATGGCAGGAGAGTTTGGGGACGCGTCGGTTGGAGTTGGGAGGGTCTGTGGACCCCTCCCAGTCCCCTTCCCCCACTTCCCTCTACCTCCCCTCCATACCTCGCCCCTCCTTGAGAGAGAAAACAGGGAATTATAGACCAGTCAGCCTGACCTCAGTAGTGGGTAAAATGATGGAATCAATTATTAAGGATGTCATAGCAGCGCATTTGGAAAGAGGTGACATGATAGGTCCAAGTCAGCATGGATTTGTGAAAGGGAAATCATGCTTGACAAATCTTCTGGAATTTTTTGAGGATGTTTCCAGTAGAGTGGACAAGGGAGAACCAGTTGATGTGGTATATTTGGACTTTCAGAAGGCTTTCGACAAGGTCCCACACAAGAGATTAATTTGCAAAGTTAAAGCACATGGGATTGGGGGTAGTGTGCTGACGTGGATTGAGAACTGGTTGTCAGACAGGAAGCAAAGAGTAGGAGTAAACGGGTACTTTTCAGAATGGCAGGCAGTGACTAGTGGGGTACCGCAAGGTTCTGTGCTGGGGCCCCAGCTGTTTACACTGTACATTAATGATTTAGACGAGGGGATTAAATGTAGTATCTCCAAATTTACGGATGACACTAAGTTGGGTGGCAGTGTGAGCTGCGAGGAGGATGCTATGAGGCTGCAGAGTGACTTGGATAGGTTAGGTAAGTGGGCAAATGCATGGCAGATGAAGTATCATGTGGATAAATGTGAGGTTATCCACTTTGGTGGTAAAAACAGAGAGACAGACTATTATCTGAATGGTGACAGATTAGGAAAAGGGGAGGTGCAACGAGACCTGGGTGTCCTGGTACATCAGTTATTGAAGGTTGGCATGCAGGTACAGCAGGCGGTTAAGAAAACAAGTGGCATGTTGGCCTTCATAGCGAGGGGATTTGAGTACAGGGGCAGGGAGGTGTTGCTACAGTTGTACAGGGCATTGGTGAGGCCACACCTGGAGTATTGTGTACAGTTTTGGTCTCCTAACTTGAGGAAGGACATTCTTGCTATTGAGGGAGTGCAGCGAAGGTTCACCAGACTGATTCCCGGGATGGCGGGACTGACATATCAAGAAAGACTGGATCAACTGGGCTTGTATTCACTGGAGTTCAGAAGAATGAGAGGGGATCTTATAGAAACGTTTAAAATTCTGACGGGTTTAGACAGGTTAGATGCAGGAAGAATGTTCCCAATGTTGGGGAAGTCCAGAACCAGGGGTCACAGTCTAAGGATAAGGGGTAAGCCATTTAGGACCGAGATGAGGAGAGACTTCTTCACCCAGAGAGTGGTGAACCTGTGGAATTCTCTACCACAGAACGTTGTTGAGGCCAATTCACTAAATATATTCAAAAAGGAGTTAGATGTAGTCCTTACTACTAGGGGGACCAAGGGGTATGGTGAGAAAGCAGGAATGGGGTACTGAAGTTGCATGTTCAGCCAAGAACTCATTGAATGGTGGTGCAGGCTCGAAGGGCCGAATGGCCTACTCCTGCACCTATTTTCTATGTTTCTATGTCTGTTTCTATGTTTCCCCATTCCCTCTCACTGCCCCACTACCTCACCTCCCTTCCGCTCCCCTCCACACCACTCCCCTCTCCCTTTCCCTCCCCTTTACCTCCCCTCCCCCTGCCCTGCTTCCCTTCCTTTCTCTTCCATCCCCCTCCCCCTTTCTTCCCTTCCCCTCCTCCTCCCTTCATCGCCCAACACCCTCCCTTCCCCCCCTCTCTGCCCCCTCCCCCCCAGCTCTCCCCTCCCTCCCCCGCCCTCCCCTCCCTCCCCCGCCCTGCGCTATCACGGACACCAATGACACTCCCCCCTCCGTGAGGAATCCAGGGCAGCTTTCTTCCTATTCTGGTCATGAGTGTCTCGGGTGTCTGAAGGAGAAATGCCTGCGAGGCTCCTTCGGGATGGCGATGCTGTCTCAGCAGTGGGCAGCTGGCCCAGCCAGCTCGGGTTACACACATACACACACACACCCTGCCGCTTAGCAATGTCCTCGAAGAAAGTGAGGGCTAAATTTAGGCTGGGGCCTGGTTACAGACACACCGAAAGAGGCACTCGCACTGTGACAGGTGACGGCCTGACTATCCGTGCAGAGTGTGTGGGGGAGAGGGATGGGAGCACCCAACAGGCCCAGCCACAGAGCTAGCAGGAACCCCAATTCAGAGAGAACGCTGGTTAATATGGGAACCCGGGAGTGAGTTACAGGCTAGGGTCTAATTGAGGGGTTCGGGGGTTTATATATAGAATAACATACCTGGGAGTGAGTTACAGGCTGGAATCTAATCGAGGGGTTCGGGGGTTTATATATAGAATAACAGATACCGGGGAGTGAGTTACAGGCTGGAATCTAATCGAGGGGTTCGGGGGGTTTATATATAGAATAACAGATATCTGGGAGTGAGTTACAGGCTGGAATCTAATCGAGGGGTTCGGGGGGTTTATATATAGAATAACAGATATCTGGGAGTGAGTTACAGGCTGGAATCTAATCGAGGGGTTCGGGGGGTTTATATATAGAATAACAGATACCCTGGAGTGAGTTACAGGCTGGAATCTAATCGAGGGGTTCGGGGGTTTATATATAGAACAACAGATACCCGGGAGTGAGATACAGGCTAGTGTCTAATCGAGGGGATCGGGGGGTTTATATATAGAATAACAGATACCCGGGAGTGAGTTACAGGCTAGTGTCTAATCGAGGGGTTCGGGGGTTTATATATAGAATAACAGATACCTGGGAGTGAGTTACAGGCTGGAATCTAATCGAGGGGTTCGGGGGGTTTATATATAGAATAACAGATACCAGGGAGTGAGTTACAGGCTGGAATCTAATCGAGGGGTTCGGGGGGTTTATATATAGAATAACAGATACCCGGGAGTGAGTTACAGGCTGGAATCTAATCGAGGGGTTCAGTGGGGTTATATATCGAATAACAGATACCCGGGAGTGAGTTACAGACTGGAATCTAATCGAGGTGTTCGGGGGGGTTTATATATAGAATAACAGATACCCGGGAGTGAGTTACAGGCTAGGGTCTAAACGAGAGGTTCGGGGGGGTTTATATATAGAATAACAGATACCCGGGAGTGAGTTACAGGCTGGAATCTAATCGAGGGGTTCGGGGGTTTATATATAGAATAACAGATACCCGGGAGTGAGTTACAGGCTGGAATCTAATCGAGGGGTTCGGGGGGGTTATATATCGAATAACAGATACCCGGGAGTGAGTTACAGACTGGAATCTAATCGAGGGGTTCGGGGGTTTATATATAGAATAACAGATACCCGGGAGTGAGTTACAGACTGGAATCTAATCGAGGGGTTCAGTGGGGTTTATATATAGAATAACAGATACCCGGGAGTGAGTTACAGGCTGGAATCTAATCGAGGGGTTCGGGGGTTTATATATAGAATAACAGATACCCGGGAGTGAGTTACAGGCTGGAATCTAATCGAGGGGTTCGGGGGGTTTATATATAGAATAACAGATACCCTGGAGTGAGTTACAGGCTGGAATCTAATCGAGGTGTTCGGGGGGTTTATATATAGAATAACAGATACCCGGGAGTGAGTTACAGGCTGGAATCTAATCGAGGGGTTCGGGGGGGTTTATATATAGAATAACAGATATCTGGGAGTGAGTTACAGGCTGGAATCTAATCGAGGGGTTCGGAGGGTTTATATATAGAATAACAGATAACCTGGAGTGAGTTACAGGCTGGAATCTAATCGAGGGGTTCGGGTGGTTTATATATAGAATAACAGATACCAGGGAGTGAGTTACAGGCTGGAATCTAATCAAGGGGTTCGGGGGGTTTATATATCGAATAACAGATACCCGGGAGTGAGTTACAGACTGGAATCTAATCAAGGGGTTCGGGGGGTTTATATATAGAATAACAGACACCCGGGAGTGAGTTACAGGCTGGAATCTAATCGAGGGGTTCGGGGGTTTATATATAGAATAACAGATACCCGGGAGTGAGTTACAGACTGGAATCTAATTGAGGGGTTCGGGGGGTTTATATATAGAATAACAGATACCTGGGAGTGAGTTACAGGCTGGAATCTAATCGAGGGGTTCGGGGGGGTTTATATATAGAATAACAGATACCCGGGAGTGAGTTGCAGACTGGAATCTAATCGAGGGGTTCGGGGGGTTTATATATAGAACAGATACCCGGGAGTGAGTAACAGGCTGGAATCTAATCGAGGGGTTCGGGGGTTTATATATAGAATAACAGATACCCGGGAGTGAGTTACAGGCTAGGGTCTAATCGAGGGGTTCGGGGGGTTTATATATAGAACAGATACCCGGGAGTGAGTTACAGGCTAGGGTCTAATCGAGGGGTTCGGGGGGTTTATATATAGAACAGATACCCGGGAGTGAGTTACAGACTGGGGTCTAATCGAGGGGTTTGGGGGATTTAAATATGGACAAGGCCTGTCGGCTGTGAAGGGGAGGGGTTTGAGGGGCGGTGGGAAGTTGGGAGTTACCTGGATACCTCGAGCAGAACAGGGAGATTAATCCAGCCCAGCAGCAGTGGCAGCCTCCATGGCCTCGTTCCCCTCCCTCGCCCCATCTCTGTAACCTCCTCCAGCCCTGCAGCCTCCCCCCCCCCCGATGTCTCCGAGATCCTCCAATTCTCAAATCGCTCCACCATTGGTGGCCGTGCCTTCAGCTGCCTGGGCCCCAAGCTCTGGAACTCCCTTCTTAAACGGGGCAGTGAATTAAAGAGGGGCAGTACTGAGGGAGCGCTGCACTGTCGGAGGGGCAGTACTGAGGGAACGCTGCACTGTCGGAGGGGCAGTACTGAGGGAGTGCTGCACTGTCGGAGGGGCAGTACTGAGGGAGTGCTGCACTGTCGGAGGGACAGTACTGAGGGAGTGCCGCACTGTCGGAGGGGCAGTACTGAGGGAGCACTGCACTGTCGGAGGGACAGTACTGAGGGAGTGCCGCACTGTCGGAGGGGCAGTACTGAGGGAGCACTGCACTGTCGGAGGGGCAGTACTGAGGGAGTGCTGCACTGTCGGAGGGGCAGTACTGAGGGAGCGCTGCACTGTCGGAGGGACAGTACTGAGGGAGCACTGCACTGTCGGAGGGGCAGTACTGAGGGAGCGCTGCACTGTCGGAGGGACAGTACTGAGGGAGTGCCGCACTGTCGGAGGGGCAGTACTGAGGGAGCACTGCACTGTCGGAGGGGCAGTACTGAGGGAGTGCTGCACTGTCGGAGGGGCAGTACTGAGGGAGCGCCGCACTGTCGGAGGGGCAGTACTGAGGGAGTGCTGCACTGTTGGAGGGCAGTACTGAGGGAGTGCTGCACTGTTGGAGGGCAGTACTGAGGGAGTGCTGCACTGTTGGAGGGCAGTACTGAGGGAGCGCTGCACTGTCGGAGGTGCAGTACTGAGGGAGCGCCGCACTGTTGGAGGGCAGTACTGAGGGAGTGCTGCACTGTCGGAGGTGCAGTACTGAGGGAGCGCCGCACTGTTGGAGGGCAGTACTGAGGGAGTGCTGCACTGTCGGAGGTGCAGTACTGAGGGAGTGCTGCACTGTTGGAGGGCAGTACTGAGGGAGTGCCGCACTGTTGGAGGGCAGTACTGAGGGAGTGCTGCACTGTTGGAGGGCAGTACTGAGGGAGTGCTGCACTGTCGGAGGGCAGTACTGAGGGAGTGCCGCACTGTCAGAGGTCTGATATTTATTCCGTGGCCCCTTCTGCCCCTTGGTGGGAATGTAAAGATTCCCACGGCCAATATTAGAAGGGCGAGAGAGAGCTCCGGTGACCAATATTTATCCATCAATCAATATCACAAAAAAAAATAGATTATCCGGTCATTATCACATTGCTGTTTCTGGCAGCTTGCTGTGCACCAATTGGTTATCGTGTTTCCCTACATCCCTACATTCAGACAGTGACTGTCGTTCATTGGTTGTGAAGCTCAATGGGGAGCTCAGTCCCACACCGGGTGTGAGATCAGGCTAACTCAGCACTAGGCCGGAGATGAAGCCTGGGCTTTTCCTGCTCTGTGTGTGTGTGTGTGTGGGGGGGGGGGGAGCTCAGTCCCACACCGGGTGTGAGATCAGGCTAACTCAGCAGTAGGCCAGAAATGAAGCCTGGGCCTTTCCTGCTCTGTGTGTGTGTGTGTGTGTGTGTGTGTGTGTGGGGGGGGGAGCTCAGTCCCACACCGGGTGTGAGATCAGGATAACTCAGCAGTAGGCCAGAGATGAAGCCTGGGCCTTTCCTGCTCTGTGTGTGTGTGTGTTGTGGGGGAGCTCAGTCCCACACCGGGTGTGAGATCAGGATAACTCAGCAGTAGGCCGGAGATGGAACCTGGGCCTTTCCTGCTCTGTGTGTGTGTGTGTGTGGGGGGAGCTCAGTCCCACACCGGGTGTGAGATCAGGCTAACTCAGCAGTAGGCCAGAGATGAAGCCTGGGCCTTTCCTGCTCTGTGTGTGTGTGTGTGTGTGTGTGGGGGGAGCTCAGTCCCACACCGGGTGTGAGATCAGGCTAACTCAGCACTAGGCTGGAGATGGAGCCTGGGCCTTTCCTGCTCTGTGTGTGTGTGTGTGTGTGGGGGGAGCTCAGTCCCACACCGGGTGTGAGATCAGGCTAA
>NW_027252668.1:1044412-1061912 GCF_044704955.1 Pristiophorus japonicus | reverse complement strand
CACCGGCGCCCCCTGGCTGCAGTGTGTACCATCTACAAGATACACTGCAGCAACTCGCCAAGGCTTCTTCGGCAGCACCTCCCAAACCCGCGACCTCTACCACCCAGAGGGACAAGGGCAGCAGGCGCATGGGAACACCACCACCTCCACGTTCCCCTCCGAGTCACACAACATCCTGACGTGGAAATATATCGGCCGTTCCCTCATCGTCTCTCTCTCTCCCTCTACCTTTCTCTGTCCCTCTCTCTCTCTTTGCCCCTCTCTCTCTTTCTGTCATTCTTGTGGTGTTTGCAGGTACTCCAGTAATGACTCCACGAGGTGAGGTGTTGCGCTTGAACTGTTGTGACCTTAGTCCATTTATTGCAGCTCCTGAATGAGGTTACAGTAAGATGAGCTCCCTTTTATACCTGGTTACCTGCGGTGTGCAGGTGACCTGTAGGCCTCCACCAGTTGCACCCTTTGGTGGTACAGGCATATTGTATACAGTGTGAAGATACATTCAGTAGTCTTAATTAACTGTACATTGAGTGTACAGGGTATATACATACACAACAATTCTCTCTCTGTAAAACCCCTCTCTCTCTATCGCTCTCTCAGTCCCTCTCTCTCTCTCTCTCTGCCTCTCTCTCTCTCTCTATCTCCCTCTCTTTCCCTATCTCTCTCTCTGTATCTCTCTCTGTCTTTCTCTGTCCCTGTCTCTCTCTCTCCCACAGTCTCTCTGTCTGTCTCTGTCTCCCTCTCTCTGTAAGCCCGTTCTCTCTCTCTCTCGCTCTCTCTCTGTCTCTCTCTCACTCTCTCTGTCTCTCTCTCTCTCTGTCTCTCTCTCTCACTCTGTCTCTCACTGTCCCTCTCTCTGTAGGCCCTCTCTCTCTAACTGTCTCTCTCTTTTTGTCTGTCTCTCTCTCTCTGTTTCTCTGTGTGTCTCTGTCCCTCTCTCCTTCTCTGCCCCTGTCTCTCTGCCTCTCTCTCACTCTCGCTGTCTCTCTCTCTCTCTGCCTCTCTTTCTCTTGCTCTCTCTCTCTTGCTCTCTCTCTGTCTGTCTGTCTCTCTCTCTCTGTCTCTCTCTCTCTCTCTCTGCCTCTTTCTCTCGCTCTGTCTCTCTCTCGCTCTCTGTCTCTCTCTCTCTGCCTCTCTTTCTCTCGCTCTGTCTCTCTCTCACTCTCTATCTCCCTCTGTTCCCCCCCCCCTCTCTCTCTGATGCCGCAGGGATCAGTGCTGGGACCCCAACTATTTCCAATCTATATTAACGACTTGGAAGAAGGGACTGAGTGTAACGTAGCCAAGTTTGCTGACAATACAAGGATGGGAGGAAAAGCAATGTGTGAGGAGGACACAACAAATCTGTAAATGACATAGACAGGCTAAGTGAATGGGCAAAAATTTGGCAGATGGAGTATAATGTTGGAAAGTGTGAGGTCATGCAGTTTGGCAGAAAAAAAAATCAAAGAGCAAGTTATTATTTAAATGGAGAAAGATTGCAAAGTGCTGCAGTACAGCGGGACCTGGGGGTACTTGTGCATGAAACACAAAAGGATAGTGTCATATATACTTTTGGGATCACTAGCCACTAGATGGCGTCACTGTTGGAGGCCATTGGGCTGCACGCACATGTGTGCAACCCAAGTATAAAAGGCCAGCCATTTTGTATATGAGTCACTTTGGGCCTTAATAAAGTAAAGCCAAGGTTATACCTTGGAGTTAACAGTACTCAGTCTAACAGTTATTGCATACACAAAAGTTCGTATGCAGGTACAGCAAGTGATCAGGAAAAGGCTAATGGTATCTTAGCCTTTATTGCAATGGGGATAGAGTATAAAAGCAGGGAAGTCTTGCTATAGTTATACAGGGTATTGGTGAGACCACACCTGGAATACTGCGTGCAGTTTTGGTTTCCATATTTAAGGAAGGATATACTTGCTTTGGAGGCTGTTCAGAGAAGGTTCACTCGGTTGATTCCGGAGATGAGGGGGTTGACTTATGAGGAAAGGTTGAGGAGGTTGGGCCTCTACTCATTGAAATTCAGAAGAATGAGAGGTGATCTTATCGAAACGTTTAAGATTATGAGGGGGCTTGACAAGGTGGATGCAGAGAGGATGTTTCCACTGATGGGGGAGACTAGAACTAGGGGGCATAATCTTAGAATAAGGGGCCGCCCATTTAAAACTGAGATGAGGAGAAATTTCTTCTCTCAGAGGGTTGTAAATCTGTGGAATTCTCTGCTTCAGAGAGCTGTGGAAGCTGGGACATTGAATAAAGTTAAGCAGAAATAGACAGTTTCTTAAACGATAAGGGGTTATGGGGAGTGGGCAGGGAAGTGGAGCTGAGTCCATGATCAGATCAGCCATGATCTTATTAAATGGCGGAGCAGGCTCGAGGGGCCGTATGGCCGACTCCTGCTCCTATTCTTATGTTCTTATCTCTCTCCCTCTGTCTCTCTGTCACTTGCTATCTTTCTGTCTCTCTCTCCCTCTCTCTTTGTCGCTCTCTCTCTCTGTGTAAACCCCCTCTCTCTCTTCCTCTCTCTCCGTAAGCCCTCTCTCCTCTCACTGTAAGCCCTCTCTCTCTCCGTAAACCCCCGGCCCTCTCTCTCTCTCCCTCACTGTAAGCCCTCTCTCTCTCCGTAACCCCCTCCCCTCTCTCTCTCTCACTGTAAGCCCTCTCTCTCTCCGTAACCCCTCCCCCTCCCTCACTGTAAGCCCTCTCTCTCTCCGTAACCCCCTCCCCTCTCTCTCTTTCACTGTAAGCCCTCTCTCTCTCCGTAACCCCTCCCCCTCCCTCACTGTAAGCCCTCTCTCTCTCCGTAACCCCCTCCCCTCTCTCTCTCTCACTGTAAGCCCTCTCTCTCTCCGTGACCCCCCCTCTCTCTCACTGTAAGCCCTCTCTCTCTCTCCGTAACCCCCTCCCCTCTCTCTCTCTCACTGTAAGCCCTCTCTCTCTCCGTAACCCCCCCTCTCCCTCACTGTAAGCCCTCTCTCTCTCCGTAACCCCCTCCCCTCTCTCTCTCTCACTGTAAGCCCTCTCTCTCTCCGTAACCCCCTACCCTCTCTCTTCCTCACTGTAAGCCCTCTCACTTTCCATAAACCCCCCCTCTCTCTCCCTCACTGTAAGACTTCTCACTCTCTGTAAACCCCCCCTCTCTCTCCCTCACTATAAGCCCTCTCACTCTCCGTAAACCCCCCCTCTCTCTCCCTCACTGTAAGACTTCTCACTCTCTGTAACCCCCCCTCTCTCTCTCTCTCACTGTAAGCCCTCTCTCTCTCTGTAACCCCCCTCTCTCTCACTGTAAGACTTCTCTCTCTCCATAACCCTCCCTCTCTCTCGCACTGTAAGCCCTCTCTCTCTTTCTCCGTAACCCCCCTCTCTCTCGCACTGTAAGCCCTCTCTCTCTTTCTCCGTAACCCCCCTCTCTATCTCACTGTAAGCCCTCTCTCTCTCCGTAAACCCCCCTCTCTCTCGCACTGTAAGCCCTCTCTCTCTCGCTCCGTAAACCCCCCTCTCTCTCGCACTGTAAGCCCTCTCTCTCTCGCTCCGTAAACCCCCCCTCTCTCTCTCACTGTAAGCCCTCTCTCGCTCCGTAACCCCCCCTCTCTCTCTCACTGTAAGCCCTATCTCTCTCCGTAACCCCCCTCTCTCTCTCACTGTAAGCCCTCTCTCTCTCAGTAAACCCCCTCTCTCTCACTGTAAGACCTCTCTCTCTCTCCGTAACCCCCCTCTCTCTCTCTCCGTAACCCCCCTCTCTCTCTCTCCGTAACCCCCCTCTCTCTCTCACTGTAAGACTTCTCTCTCTCCGTAAACCCCCCCCCTTCTCTCTCACTGTAAGCCCTCTCTCTCTCCGTAAACCCCCCTCTCTCTCACTGTAAGATCTCTCTCTCTCCATAACCCTCCCTCTCTCTCTCTCACTGTAAGCCCTCTCTCTCTCACTCCGTAAACCCCCCTCTCTCTCTCACTGTAAGCCCTCTCTCTCTCTCCATAAACCGCCCTCTCTCTCTCACTGTAAGCCCTCTCTCTCTCCGTAAACCCCCCTCTCTCTCTCACTGTAAGCCCTCTCTCTCTCCATAAACCCCCCTCTCTATCTCACTGTAAGCCCTCTCTCTCTCCGTAAACCCCCCTCTCTCTCTCACTGTAAGCCCTCTCTCTCTCCATAAACCCCCCTCTCTCTCTCACTGTAAGCCCTCTCTCTCTCCGTAACCCCCCTCTCTCTCTCACTGTAAGCCCTCTCTCTCTCCATAAACCCCCCTCTCTCTCTCACTGTAAGCCCTCTCTCTCTCCGTAACCCCCCTCTCTCTCTCACTGTAAGCCCTCTCTCTCTCAGTAAACCCCCTCTCTCTCACTGTAAGACCTCTCTCTCTCTCCGTAACCCCCCTCTCTCTCTCTCCGTAACCCCCCTCTCTCTCTCACTGTAAGACTTCTCTCTCTCCGTAAACCCCCCCCCCTCTCTCTCACTGTAAGCCCTCTCTCTCTCCGTAAACCCCCCTCTCTCTCACTGTAAGACCTCTCTCTCTCCATAACCCTCCCTCTCTCTCTCTCACTGTAAGCCCTCTCTCTCTCACTCCGTAAACCCCCCTCTCTCTCTCACTGTAAGCCCTCTCTCTCTCTCCATAAACCGCCCTCTCTCTCTCACTGTAAGCCCTCTCTCTCTCCGTAAACCCCCCTCTCTCTCTCACTGTAAGCCCTCTCTCTCTCCATAAACCCCCCTCTCTATCTCACTGTAAGCCCTCTCTCTCTCCGTAAACCCCCCTCTCTCTCTCACTGTAAGCCCTCTCTCTCTCCGTAAACCCCCCTCTCTCTCTCACTGTAAGCCCTCTCTCTCTCCGTAACCCCCCCCTCTCTCTCTCACTGTAAGCCCTCTCTCTCTCGCTCCGTAAACCCCCCCTCTCTCTCTCACTGTAAGCCCTCTCTCGCTCCGTAAACCCCCCTCTCTCTCACTGTAAGACCTCTCTCTCTCCATAACCCTCCCTCTCTCTCTCTCACTGTAAGCCCTCTCTCTCTCGCTCCGTAAACCCCCCTCTCTCTCTCACTGTAAGCCCTCTCTCTCTCTCCATAAACCGCCCTCTCTCTCTCACTGTAAGCCCTCTCTCTCTCCGTAAACCCCCCTCTCTCTCACTGTAAGCCCTCTCTCTCTCCATAAACCCCCCTCTCTCTCACTGTAAGCCCTCTCTCTCTCCGTAAACCCCCCCTCTCTCTCTCACTGTAAGCCCTCTCTCTCTCGCTCCGTAAACCCCCCCTCTCTCTCTCTCACACACTGTTATCCCTCTCTCTCTCCGTAACCCCCCCCCTCTCTCTCTCTCTCTCACTGTAAGCCCTCTCTCTCTCCGTAAACCCCCCCCCCTCTCTCTCACTGTAAGCCCTCTCTCTCTCCGTAAACCCCTCTCTCTCTCACTGTAAGCCCTCTCTCTCTCCGTAAACCCCCCCTCTCTCTCTCACTGTAAGCCCTCTCTCTCTCGCTCCGTAAACCCCCCCTCTCTCTCTCTCTCACACACTGTTATCCCTCTCTCTCTCCGTAACCCCCCTCTCTCTCTCTCTCACTGTAAGCCCTCTCTCTCTTTCTCTGTAACCCCCTCTCTCTCTCTCACTGAAAGCCCTCTCTCTCTCCGTAACCCCCCTCTCTCTCACACTGTTATCCCTCTCTCTCTCCGTAAACCCCCCCTCTCTCTCACACTGTTATCCCTCTCTCTCTCCGTAACCCCCCCTCTCTCTCTCTCACTGTAAGCCCTCTCTCTCTCGCTCCGTAAACCCCCCTCTCTCTCACACTGTTATCCCTCTCTCTCTCCGTAAACCCCCCCTCTCTCTCACACTGTTATCCCTCTCTCTCCCCGTAACCCCCCCTCTCTCTCTCACACTGTTATCCCTCTCTCCGTAAACCCCCCCTCTCTCTCACACTGTTATCCCTCTCTCTCCGTAAACCCCCCCTCTCTCTCTCTCACTGTAAGTCCTCTCTCTCTCTCTCTGTAACTCCTTCTCTCTCACACTGTAAGTCCTCTCTCTCTCTCTCTGTAACCCCCTTCTCTCTCACACTGTAAGCCCTCTCTCTCTCTCTCTCTCCGTAAACCCCCCCCCCTCTCTCTCTCTCCGTAAGCTCTCTCTCTCTCTCTCTCCGTAAGCCCCTCTCTCTCTCTCTCTCTCTCTCTCCGTAAGCCCTCTCTCTCTCTCCATAAGCCCCCTCACTCTCTTTCTCTCTCTCCGTAAGCCCTCTCTCTCTTTCTCTCTCTCTCCGTAAGCCCTCTCTCTCTCTCTCCGTAAGTCCTCTCTCTCTCTCTCCATAAGCCCCCTCTCTCTCTTCTCTCTCTCTCCATAAGCCCTCTCTCTCTTTCTCTCTCTCTCCGTAAGCCCTCTCTCTCTCTCCGTAAGCCCTCTCTCTTTCTCTCTCTCTCCGTAAGCCCTCTCTCTCTCTCTCTCTCTCTCTCCATAAGCCCTCTCTCTCTGTCAGCCCTCTCTCTCTTTCTCTCTCTCTCCATAAGCCCTCTCTCTCTTTCTCTCCATAAGCCCTCTCTGTCTCTCTCTCTTCCTCTTTGTAAACCCCCGCCCCCGCACTCTCTCTTTCTCTCTCTCTCTCTTTCTCCATAAGCCCCACTGTCTCTGTTTCCATTCCTCACTCCCCTCCATTTCTCTCTCTATAATTTCCCTCTGTCAGTCGCCCATTTCTCTCTCATAAGATTACAAAGGATTACTCAGGGTATACGGCACAGAAACAGACCATTCGGCCCAACCAGTCCGTGCCGGTGTTTATGCTCCACTCGAGCCTCCTCCCCGTCTTTCCTCATCTAAATCTATCAGCATAACCCTCTATTCCCTTCTCCCTCATATACTTGTCGATCATCCCCTTAAATACTATTCACTTCAACCGTTCCCTGTGGTAGCGAGTTTCACATTCTCACCGCCTCTCTGGGTAAAGAAATTTCTCCTGAATTCCCGATTGGATTTCCTGGTGACTATCTTATATTGGTGGCCTCTAGTTATGTTCTTCCTCACAAGTAGAAACATTCTCTCTGTATCCACTCTATCAAAACCTTTCATCATTTTAAAGACCTCAATGAGGTCCTCCCTCAGCCTTCATTTTTCAAGAGACAAGAGACCCAGCCTGTTCATCCTTTGTTGATGGGTGTACCCTCGCATTTCTGGTATTATCCTTGTAAATCTCTGCACCCTCTCCAGTCTCTCTATATCCTTTTTATAATATGGCGACCAGAGCTGTACGCAGTACTCTCTCTCCGTTCCTGCACTCCCTCCATCGCTCTACAATTTCCCTCTCTGTCGGACCCCTAGTTCTCTCTGTCTCTCTCCGTTCCTTCACTCCCTCCATCTTTCTGCAATTTCCCTCTCTTTCGGACCCCTAGTTCTCTCTGTCTCTCTCTCTCTCGTTCTTTCACTCCCTCCATCTCTCTCTCTATAATTCCCCTCTCTGTCGGACCCCTAGTTCTCTCTGTCTCTCTCTCCGTTCTTTCACTCCCCTCCATTTCTCTCTACAATTCCCCTCTCTGTCGGACCCCTAGTCCTCTCAGTCTCTCTCTCTCTCCGTTCTTTCACTCCCTCCATCTCTCTCTCTATAATTCCCCTCTCTGTCGGACCCCTAGTTCTCTCTGTCTCTCTCTCTCAGTTCTTCACTCCCTCCATCTCTCTCTCTATAATTTCCCTCTGTCGGACCCCTAGTTCTCTCTGTCTCTCTCTCTCCATTCCTTCACTCCCTCCATCTCTCTCTCTACAGTTTCCCTCTCTGTCGGACCCCTAGTTCTCTCCGTCTCTCTCTCTCCATTCCTTCACTCCCTCCATCTCTCCCTCTACAGTTTCCCTCTCTGTCGGACCCCTAGTTCTCTCCGTCTCTCTCTCTCTCCGTTCTTTCACTCCCTCCATCTCTCTCTCGATAATTTCCCTCTCTGTCGCCCTCCCATTTCTCTCTCTCTCTCCGCTCGTGTTCCTTTCTCTCTCTCTGCCTGATTTCTCCTCGGCGGGGCGGTGACAGGGAGAGTTATTCGAGATTTGCCTGCCCTCTGTCCTGCCTGTCCTTTTTTGTCCCGGTTCGGGTGATGCCGTGTGCCACTTTAAGATGTAACCCGACCCTCCCACCACCCTGCGGTCCCCTCTCGAGCCAAACTTGAAGAAGTGTTCTAAAGTTAGTTTCCCTATGCAAATCAGCGTATCACATAAATAGCCAGGGATGAGCCTCCGGAGACTGCGAGTCACCGTCACAGCCCTTGGGGAAAGCAAGCAGCACACCGGGGATTAGACATGGTAAGTGCGGGAGCCACATGGCGGGTAGGGTGCTGTCACTGTGGTGTCTGGGAGTCGGGGGGGGATGAGGGCCAGCGAGGGACAGGACACAGCTCGTGCTGCGTACGATTGGAAAAGAAAGACTTGCATTTATAGAGCGCCTTTCACAACCACAGGACGTCTCAAAGCGCTTCACAGCCAAGGAAGTACGTTTTGGAGTGTAGCCACTGTTGTCACGTAGGAAACGGGCAGCCAACTTGCGCACAGCAAGCTCCCGCAAACAGCAATGTGATAAATGACAGATAATCTGTTTTCATGATGTCGATTGAGAAATAAATATTGGCCCCAGGACACCGGGGATAACTCCTCTGCTCTTCTTCAAAATATTGTCATGGGATCTTTCACATCCACCTCAGAGACCAGACGGGGCCTCGGTTTAACGTCGCTTCCGAAAGACGGCACCTCCGACAGTGCGGCACTCCCTCAGTACTGCCCCTCCGACAGTGCAGCACTCCCTCAGTACTGCCCCTCCGACAGTGCGGCACTCCCTCAGTACTGCCCCTCCGACAGTGCGGCACTCCCTCAGTACTGCCCCTCCAACAGTGCAGCACTCCCTCAGTACTGCCCCTCCGAATGTGCGGCACTCCCTCAGTACTGCCCCTCCGACTGTGCGGCACTCCCTCAGTACTGACCCTCTGACAGTGCGGCACTCCCTCAGTACTGCCCCTCCGACAGTGCAGCACTCCCTCAGTACTGACCCTCCGACAATGCGGCACTCCCTCAGTAGAGCCCCTCCGACAGTGCGGCGCTCCCTCAGTACTGCCCCTCTGACAGTGCAGCACTCCCTCAGTATTGCCCCTCCAACAGTGCAGCACTCCCTCAGTACTGCCCCTCCGACAGTGCGGCACTCTCTCAGTACTGCCCCTCCCACAGTGCAGCACTCCCTCAGTACTGGCCCTCCGACAGTGCAGCGCTCCCTCAGTACTGCCCCTCTGACAGTGCAGCACTCCCTCAGTACTGCCCCTCCAACAGTGCAGCACTCCCTCAGTACTGCCCCTCCAACAGTGCAGCACTCCCTCAGTACTGTCCCTCCGACAGTGCAGCACTCCCTCAGTACTGCCCCTCCCACAGTGCAGCACTCCCTCAGTACTGGCCCTCCGACAGTGCAGCGCTCCCTCAGTACTGCCCCTCCGACAGTGCAGCACTCCCACAACCTTGAACCCACAACCTTCTGACTCAGAGGGGAGTGTGCTGCCCACTGAGCGACGCTTGGCACTGACACGGCAGGGAGAGGAGCGAGGGACGGAGAGTGGAGATCGAAGTTATATACACTTCTAAAGCACCTTTTCCCACCTCAGGACTTCCGCAAATCACTCAACCAACCAATGAGATAGTGTTTTTGAAAAGTAGTCACTGTTGTAATGAAGGAAGATGAGGGAGATAGGAGGAGGGTGTGTTTGATGACATAGGGGTAGGGAGTGAGTGAGGGAGAGGGTGAAATAGGGAGAGGGAGTGAGATAGGGTGAGTGTGTGATAGAGCGAGTGTGTGAGATAGGGAGAGTGTGTGAGAGATGGAGAGGGAGTGAGATAGGGAGAGGGAGTGAGATAGGGAGAGTGTGTGAGATAGGGAGAGGATGAGATAGGGAGAGGGTGTGAGATAGGGAGGCGGTGAGATAGGGAGAGGGTGTGAGATAGGGAGAGGGTGAGATAGGGAGAGGGAGTGAGATAGGGAGAGGGTGTGAGATAGGGAGATGGTGTGAGAGAGGAAGAGGGAGTGAGATAGGGAGAGTGAGTGGGAGAGGGAGTGAGATCGAGAGAGGGTGTGAGATAGGGAGAGTGAAAGAGGGAGTGAGAGAGGTAGAGGGAGTGAGATAGGGAGAGTGTTTGAGAGAGGAAGAGGGAGTGAGATAGGGAGAGGGAGTGAGATAGGGAGAGGGAGTGGGAGAGGAAGTGAGATAGGGAGAGGGTGTGAAATAGGGAGAGTGAAAGAGGGAGAGGGAGTGAGATAGGGAGAGTGAGAGATGGAGAGGATGTGAGATAGGGAGAGTGGGAGAGGGAGAGGGAGTGAGATAGGGAGGGGGTGTGAGATAGGGAGAGTGAGAGAGGGAGAGGGAGTGAGATAGGGAGGGGGTGTGAGATAGGGAGAGTGTATGAGATAGGGAGAGTGAGAGAGGGAGAGGGAGTGAGATAGGGAGAGGATGTGAGATAGAGAGAGGGAGTGAGATAGGGAGAGGGTGTGAGAGAGGGAGAGGGTGTGAGAGAGGGAGAGGATGTGAGAGAGGGAGAGGGTGTGAGAGAGGGAGAGTGTGAGAGAGGGAGAGTGTGAGAGAGGGAGAGGGTGTGAGAGAGGGAGAGGGTGTGAGAGAGGGAGAGTGTGAGAGAGAGGGAGAGGATGTGAGAGAGGGAGAGGATGTGAGAGAGGGAGAGGATGTGAGAGAGGGAGAGGGAGTGAGAGAGGGAGAGGATGTGAGAGAGGGAGAGGGTGTGAGAGATGGAGAGGATGTGAGAGAGGGAGTGGATGTGAGAGAGGGAGAGGGAGTGAGAGAGGGAGAGGGAGTGAGAGAGGGAGAGGGTGTGAGAGAGGGAGAGGGTGTGAGAGAGGGAGAGGGTGTGAGAGAGGGAGAGGGTGTGAGAGAGGGAGAGGATGTGAGAGAGGGAGAGGGAGTGAGAGAGGGAGAGGATGTGAGAGAGGGAGAGGGTGTGAGAGAGGGAGAGGATGTGAGAGAGGGAGAGTGTGAGAGAGAGGGAGAGGATGTGAGAGAGGGAGAGGATGTGAGAGAGGCAGAGGGTGTGAGAGAGGGAGAGGGTGTGAGAGAGGGAGAGGGTGTGAGAGAGGGAGAGGGTGTGAGAGAGGGAGAGGGAGTGGGATAGGTAAAGGGTGAGACAGGGAGAGGGTGTGAGAGAGGGAGAGGGAGTGAGAGAGGGAGAGGGAGTGGGATAGGTAAAGGGTGAGACAGGAGAGGGTGTGAGAGAGGGAGAGGGAGTGAGAGAGGGAGAGGGAGTGAGAGAGGGAGAGGGAGTGAGATAGGGAGAGTGAGAGAGGGAGAGGATGTGAGAGAGGGAGAGGGTGTGAGAGAGGGAGAGGGAGTGAGATAGGGAGAGGGAGTGAGATAGGGAGAGGGAGTGAGATAGGGAGATGGAGTGAGATAGGGAGAGTGTGTGAGAGAGGAAGATGGAGTGAGATAGGGAGAGTGAGTGAGATAGGGAGAGGGAGTGGGAGAGGGAGTGAGATAGGGAGAGGGTGTGAGATAGGGAGAGTGAAAGAGGGAGAAGGAGTGAGAGAGGGAGAGTGTGTGAAAGAGGAAGAGGGAGTGAGATAGGGAGTGAGATAGGGAGAGGGTGTGTGATAGGGAGAGTGAAAGAGGGAGAGGGAGTGAGAGAGGGAGAGGGAGTGAGATAGGGAGAGTGTGTGAGAGAGGAAGAGGGAGTGAGATAGGGAGAGGAAGTGAGATAGGGAGAGGGAGTGGGAGAGGGAGTGAGATAGGGAGAGGGTGTGAGATAGGGAGAGTGAAAGAGGGAGAGGGAGTGAGAGAGGGAGAGGGAGTGAGATAGGGAGAGTGAGAGATGGAGAGGATGTGAGATAGGGAGAGTGGGAGAGGGAGAGGGAGTGAGATAGGGAGGGGGTGTGAGATAGGGAGAGGATGTGAGATAGGGAGAGTGAGAGAGGGAGAGGGAGTGAGATAGGGAGGGGGTGTGAGATAGGGAGAGTGTATGAGATAGGGAGAGTGAGAGAGGTAGAGGGAGTGAGATAGGGAAAGGGTATGAGATAGGGAGAGGGAGTGAGATAGGGAGAGGATGTGAGATAGGGAGAGGTGTGAGATAGGGAGAGGGTGTGGGATAGGTAGAGGGTGTGAGAGAGGGAGAGGGTGTGAGATAGGAAGAGGATGTGAGAGAGGGAGAGGGTATGAGAGAGGGAGAGGATGTGAGAGAGGGAGAGTGTGAGAGAGAGGGAAAGGATGTGAGAGAGGGAGAGGATGTGAGAGAGGTGTGAGAGAGGGAGAGGGTGTGAGAGAGGGAGAGGGTGTGAGATAGGGAGAGGGTGAGATAGGGAGAGGGTGTGAGATAGGGAGGCGGTGAGATAGGGAGAGGGTGTGAGAGAGGGAGAGGGAGTGAGATAGGGAGAGGATGTGAGAGAGGGAGAGTGAGATAGGGAGAGGGAGTGAGATAGGGAGAGGGAGTGAGATAGGGAGAGTGTGTGAGAGAGAGGGAGTGAGATAGGGAGAGGATGTGAGAGAGGGAGAGTGAGATAGGGAGAGGGAGTGAGATAGGGAGAGGGAGTGAGATAGGGAGAGTGTGTGAGAGAGGAAGAGGGAGTGAGATAGGGAGAGTGAGTGGGAGAGGGAGTGAGATAGGGAGAGGGTGTGAGATAGGGAGAGTGAAAGAGGGAGTGGCAGTGAGAGAGGGAGAGGGAGTGAGATAGGGAGAGTGTGTGAGGGAGAGGGAGTGAGATAGGGAGAGGATGTGAGAGAGGAGAGTGAGATAGGGAGAGGGAGTGAGATAGGGAGAGGGAGTGAGATAGGGAGAGTGTGTGAGAGAGGAAGAGGGAGTGAGATAGGGAGAGTGAGTGGGAGAGGGAGTGAGATAGGGAGAGGGTGTGAGATAGGGAGAGTGAAAGAGGGAGTGGCAGTGAGAGAGGGAGAGGGAGTGAGATAGGGAGAGTGTGTGAGAGAGGAAGAGGGAGTGAGATAGGGAGAGGGAGTGAGATAGGGAGAGGGAGTGAGATAGGGAGAGGGTGTGAAATAGGGAGAGTGAAAGAGGGAGAGGGAGTGAGAGAGGGAGAGGGAGTGAGATAGGGAGAGTGAGAGATGGAGAGGATGTGAGATAGGGAGAGTGGAGAGGGAGAGGGAGTGAGATTGGGAGAGGGTGCGAGATAGGGAGAGTGAGAGAGGGGGAGGGAGTGAGATAGGGAGAGTGAGAGAGGGAGAGGGAGTGAGATAGGGAGGGGGTGTGAGATAGGGAGAGTGAGAGAGGGAGAGGATGTGAGATAGGGAGAGGGTGTGAGATAGGGAGAGGCAGTGAGATAGGGAGAGGGAGTGAGATAGGGAGAGGGAGTGAGATAGGGAGAGGGTGTGAGATAGGGAGAGGGTGTGGGATAGGTAGAGGATGTGAGATAGGGAGAGGGTGTGAGAGAGGGAGAGGGTGTGAGAGAGGGAGAGGGTGTGAGAGAGGGAGAGGGTGTGAGAGAGGGAGAGGGTGTGAGAGAGGGAGAGGGTGTGAGAGAGGGAGAGGGTGTGAGAGAGGGAGAGTGTGAGAGAGAGGGAGAGGATGTGAGAGAGGGAGAGGATGTGAGAGAGGCAGAGGGTGTGAGAGAGGGAGAGGGTGTGAGAGAGGAGAGGGTGTGAGAGAGGGAGAGGGAGTGGGATAGGTAAAGGGTGAGACAGGGAGAGGGTGAGAGAGGGAGAGGGAGTGAGAGAGGGAGAGGGAGTGGGATAGGTAAAGGGTGAGACAGGGAGAGGGTGTGAGAGAGGGAGAGGGAGTGAGAGAGGGAGAGGGAGTGAGATAGGGAGAGTGAGAGAGGGAGAGGGTGTGAGATAGGGAGAGGGTGTGAGAGAGGGAGAGGGAGTGAGATAGGGAGAGGATGTGAGAGAGGAAGAGTGAGATAGGGAGAGGGAGTAAGAGAGGGAGAGGGAGTGAGATAGGGAGAGGGTGTGAGATAGGGAGAGGGTGTGAGAGAGGGAGAGGGAGTGAGATAGGGAGATGGAGTGAGATAGGGAGAGTGTGTGAGAGAGGAAGAGGGAGTGAGATAGGGAGAGTAAGTGAGATAGGGAGAGGGAGTGAGATAGGGAGAGGGTGTGAGAGAGGGAGAGTGAAAGAGGGAGAAGGAGTGAGAGAGGGAGAGTGTGTGAGAGAGGAAGAGGGAGTGAGATAGGGAGAGGGTGTGAGATAGGGAGAGTGAAAGAGGGAGAGGGAGTGAGAGAGGGAGAGGGAGTGAGATAGGGAGAGTGTGTGAGAGAGGAAGAGGGAGTGAGATAGGGAGAGGGAGTGAGATAGGGAGAGGGAGTGGGAGAGGGAGTGAGATAGGGAGAGGGAGTGAGATAGGGAGAGGGTGTGAGATAGGGAGAGTGAAAGAGGGAGAGGGAGTGAGAGAGGGAGAGGGAGTGAGATCGGGAGAGTGAGAGATGGAGAGGATGTGAGATTGGGAGAGGGAGTGAGATAGGGAAGGGGTGTGAAATAGGGAGAGGATGTGAGATAGGGAGAGTGAGAGAGGGAGAGGAGTGAGATAGGGAGGGGGGTGAGATAGGGAGAGTGTATGAGATAGGGAGAGTGAGAGAGGTAGAGGGAGTGAGATAGGGAAAGGGTATGAGAGAGGGAGAGAGAGTGAGATAGGGAGAGGATGTGAGATAGGGAGAGGGTGTGAGATAGGGAGAGGGAGTGAGATAGGGAGAGGGAGTGAGATAGGGAGAGGGAGTGAGATAGGGAGAGGGTGTGAGATAGGGAGAGGGTGTGGGATAGGTAGAGGGTGAGAGAGAGGGAGAGGGTGTGAGATAGGAAGAGGATGTGAGATAGGGAGAGGGTGTGAGAGAGGGAGAGGATGTGAGAGAGGGAGAGTGTGAGAGAGAGGGAAAGGATGTGAGAGAGGGAGAGGGTGTGAGAGAGGATGTGAGAGAGGGAGAGGGTGTGAGAGAGGGAGAGGGTGTGAGAGAGGGAGAGGGAGTGGGATAGGTAAAGGGTGAGACAGGGAGAGGGTGTGAGAGAGGGAGAGGGAGTGAGCGAGGGAGAGGGAGTGGGATAGGTAAAGGGTGAGACAGGGAGAGGGTGTGAGAGAGGGAGAGGGAGTGAGCGAGGGAGAGGGAGTGGGATAGGTAAAGGGTGAGACAGGGAGAGGGTGTGAGAGAGGGAGAGGAGTGAGAGAGGGAGAGGGAGTGGGATAGGTAAAGGGTGAGACAGGGAGATGGTGTGAGAGAGGGAGAGGGAGTGAGAGAGGGAGAGGGAGTGAGAGAGGGAGAGGGAGTGAGATAGGGAGAGGGAGAGTGGGAGAGGGAGAGGATGTGAGAGAGGGAGAGGGTGTGAGATAGGGAGAGGGTGTGAGAGAGGGAGATGGAGTGAGATAGGGAGAGTGTGTGAGAGAGGAAGAGGGAGTGAGATAGGGAGAGTGAGTGAGATTGGGAGAGGGAGTGAGATAGGGAGAGGGTGTGAGATAGGGAGAGTGAAAGAGGGAGAAGGAGTGAGAGAAGGAGAGTGTGTGAGAGAGGAAGAGGGAGTGAGATAGGGAGTGAGATAGGGAGAGGGTGTGAGATAGGGAGAGTGAAAGAGGGAGAGGGAGTGAGAGAGGGAGAGGGAGTGAGATAGGGAGAGTGTGTGAGAGAGAAGAGGGAGTGAGATAGGGAGAGGGAGTGAGATAGGAGAGGGAGTGGGAGAGGGAGTGAGATAGGGAGAGGGTGTGAGATAGGGAGAGTGAAAGAGGGAGAGGGAGTGAGAGAGGGAGAGGGAGTGAGATAGGGAGAGTGAGAGATGGAGAGGATGTGAGATAGGGAGAGTGGGAGAGGGAGAGGGAGTGAGATAGGGAGAGGATGTGAGATAGGGAGAGTGAGAGAGGGAGAGGGAGTGAGATAGGGAGGGGGTGTGAGATAGGGAGAGTGAGAGAGGTAGAGGGAGTGAGATAGGGAAAGGGTATGAGAGAGGGAGAGGGAGTGAGATAGGGAGAGGATGTGAGATAGGGAGAGGGTGTGAGATAGGGAGAGGGAGTGAGATAGGGAGAGGGAGTGAGATAGGGAGAGGGAGTGAGATAGGGAGAGGGAGTGAGATAGGGAGAGGGAGTGAGATAGGGAGAGGGTGTGAGATAGGGAGAGGGTGTGGGATAGGTAGAGGGTGTGAGAGAGGGAGAGGGTGTGAGATAGGAAGAGGATGTGAGATAGGGAGAGGGTGTGAGAGAGGGAGAGGATGTGAGAGAGGGAGAGTGTGAGAGAGAGGGAAAGGATGTGAGAGAGGGAGAGGGTGTGAAAGAGGGTGTGAGAGAGGGAGAGGGTGTGAGAGAGGGAGAGGGTGTGAGAGAGGGAGAGGGAGTGGGATAGGTAAAGGGTGAGACAGGGAGAGGGTGTGAGAGAGGGAGAGGGAGTGAGAGAGGGAGAGGGTATGAGAGAGGGAGAGGGTGTGAGAGAGGGAGAGGGTGTGAGATAGGGAGAAGGAGTGAGATAGGGAGAGGGAGTGAGATAGGGAGAGTGAGAGAGGGAGAGAATGTGAGAGAGGGAGAGGGTGTGAGAGAGGGAGAGGGTGTGAGAGAGGGAGAGGGTTTGAGATCGGGAGAGGATGTGAGAGAGGGAGAGGATGTGAGAGAGGGAGAGGATGTGAGAGAGGGAGAGGGTGTGAGAGAGGGAGAGGGTGTGAGAGAGGGAGAGGGTGTGAGAGAGGGAGAGGGTGTGAGAGAGGGAGAGGGAGTGAGATAGGGAGAGTGTGTGAGAGAGGGAGAGGATGTGCGAGAGGGAGAGGGTGTGAGAGAGGGAGAGGGTGTGAGATAGGGAGAGGGTGTGAGAGAGGGAGAGGATGTGAGATAGGAAGAGGGTGTGAGAGAGGGAGAGGGAGTGGGATAGGGAGAGGTTGTGAGAGAGGGAGAGGGTGTGAGATAGGGAGAGGGAGTGGGATAGGGAGAGGTTGTGAGAGAGGGAGAGGGTGTGAGAGAGGGAGAGGGTGTGAGATAGAAGGTAGGGAAAGACAGAGATAGAAGATAGACGATAGGGAGTGAGTAGGAGATAGGAGATGGAGAGGGACAGAAGGGAGGAGATAGAAGATAGAGAGAGAGAGGAGATAGAAGATAGAGAGAGAGGAGATAGATAGATAGAGAGAGAGAGAGAGGAGATAGATAGATAGCGAGAAGAGGGAGAGGAGGAGATAAAAAGAGAGAGAAAGCGAGAGAGAGGAGATAGAAGAAAGAGAGAGGAGATAGAAGATAGAGAAAGTGAGAGAGAGAAGATGGAAGACAGATAGAGAGAGAGAGAGAGGAGATAGAAGATAGATAGAGAGAGAGAGAGAGAAGATAGATGAGAGAGAGAGAGAGGAGATAGAAGATAGAGAGAGGGAGAGAGGGAGGGAAGGAGAGAGAAGGAGGAGATAAATGTTAGGGAGAGATGGAAGGGGTTGAGTGGAGAGTGTGGTGTGTGTGGTGTTTGTGTGTGTGTGTGTGTGTGTGTGTGTGTGTGGTGTGTGTTGTGTGTGTGTGTGTGTGTGTGTTTGTGTGTGTGTGTGGTGTGTGTGTGTGTGTGGTGTGTGTGGTGTGTGTGTGTAGTGAGACGAGTGGTGAGAGAGAGGGGCACGAGAAGAAGGGGGGGGGGGGGTGTCGTGTGATGTGTGTGTGTGGTGG
>NW_027252668.1:1003726-1044212 GCF_044704955.1 Pristiophorus japonicus | reverse complement strand
GTCCCCGTACACTGACCCCCCCTCGACCCTGACCCCGGGCTGTCCCCGTACACTGACCCCCCCTCGATCCTGACCCTGACCCCGGGCTGTCCCGTACACTGACCCCCCTCGACCCTGACCCTGACCCGGGCTGTCCCCGTACACTGACCCCCCCTCGATCCTGACCCTGACCCCGGGCTGTCCCCGTACACTGACCCCCCTCGACCCTGACCCCGGGCTGTCCCCGTACACTGACCCCCCTCGACCCTGACCCCGGGCTGTCCCGTACACTGACCCCCCCTCGACCCTGACCCCGGGCTGTCCCCGTACACTGACCCCCCCTCGACCCTGACCCTGACCCGGGCTGTCCCCGTACACTGACCCCCCTCGACCCTGACCCTGACCCCGGGCTGTCCCCGTACACTGACCCCCCTCGACCCTGACCCGGGCTGTCCCCGTACACTGACCCCTGCTGGCCCCTCGACCCTGACCCCGGGCTGTCCCGTACACTGACCCCCCCTCGACCCTGACCCCGGGCTGACCCCGTACACTGACCCCCCCCCGCCCGACCCTTCCTGACCCCGGGCTGTCCCCGTACACTGAACCCCCTCGACCCTGACCCGGGCTGTCCCCGTACACTGACCCCCCTCGACCTGACCCTGACCCCGGGCTGTCCCCGTACACTGACCCCCTCGACCCTGACCCCCGGGCTGTCCCGTACACTGACCCCCCTCGACCCTGACCCCGGGCTGTCCCCGTACACTGACCCCCCCTCGACCCTGACCCTGACCCCGGGCTGTCCCGTACACTGACCCCCCTCGACCCTGACCCTGACCCCGGGCTGTCCCCGTACACTGACCCCCCTCGACCCTGACCCCGGGCTGTCCCCGTACACTGACCCCCCCTCGACCCTGACCCTGACCCCGGGCTGTCCCCGTACACTGACCCCCCCTCGACCCTGACCCCGGGCTGTCCCCGTACACTGACCCCCCCTCGACCCTGACCCTGACCCCGGGCTGTCCCCGTACACTGACCCCCCTCGACCTGACCCCGGGCTGTCCCCGTACACTGACCCCCCCTCGACCCTGACCCCGGGCTGTCCCCGTACCTGACCCCCCCTCGACCCTGACCCTGACCCCGGGCTGTCCCCGTACACTGACCCCCCCTCGACCCTGACCCCGGGCCGTCCCCGTACACTGACCCCCCTCGACCCTGACCCCGGGCTGACCCCGTACACTGACCCCCCCCCCCGCCCCGACCCTTCCCCTGACCCCGGGCTGTCCCCGTACACTGAACCCCCTCGACCCTGACCCTGACCCGGGCTGTCCCCGTACACTGACCCCCCTCGACCCTGACCCCGGGCTGTCCCCGTACACTGACCCCCCCTCGACCCTGACCCCGGGCCGTCCCCGTACACTGACCCCCCCCCCCCCGCCCCCCGACCTGAGCTTCCCCTGACCCCGGGCTGTCCCCGTACACTGACCCCCCCTCGACCCTGACCCCGGGCCGTCCCCGTACACTGACTCCCCCTCGACCCTGACCCCGGGCTGTCCCCGTACACTGACCCCCCCTCAACCCTGACCCTGACCCCGGGCTGTCCCCGTACACTGACCCCCCCCTCGACCCTGACCCCGGGCTGTCCCCGTACACTGAACCCCCTCGACCCTGACCCTGACCCCGGGCTGTCCCCGTACACTGAACCCCCTCGACCCTGACCCTGACCCCGGGCTGTCCCCGTACACTGACCCCCCCCGACCCTTCCCCTGACCCCGGGCTGTCCCCGTACACTGACCCCCCCCCCGACCCTTCCCCCTGACCCCGGGCTGTCCCCGTACACTGACCCCCCCCGCCCCGACCCTTCCCCTGACCCCGGGCTGTCCCCGTACACTGACCCCACCCCCGACCCTTCCCCTGACCCCAGGCTGTCCCCGTACACTGACCCCGGGCTGTCCCCGTACACTGACACCCCCCCGCCCCGACCCTTCCCCTGACCCCGGGCTGTCCCCGTACACTGACCCCCCCTCGACCCTGACCCTGACCCTGGGCTGTCCCCGTACCCTGACCGCCCCCTGACCCTGGGCTGTCACCACACTCTAGGCCCCAACCTCTGAGCCTGACCCTGGGCTGTACCCACACTCTAGGCCCCAACCCCTGACCCTGGGCTGTACCCACACTCTAGGCCCCAACCCCTGACCCTGGGTTGTACCCACACTCTAGGTCCCAACCTCTGAGCCTGACCCTGGGCTGTACCCACACTCTAGGCCCCAACCCCTGACCCTGGGCTGTACCCACACTCTAGGCCCCAACCCCTGACCCTGGGTTGTACCCACACTCTAGGCCCCAACCCCTGACCCTGGGCTGCACCCACACTCTAGGCCCCAACCCCTGACCCTGGGCTGTACCCACACTCTAGGCCCCAACCCCTGACCCTGGGCTGCACCCACACTCTAGGCCCCAACCCCTGACCCTGGGCTGTACCCACACTCTAGGCCCCAATCCCTGACCCTGGGCTGCACCCACACTCTAGGCCCAAACCCCTGGGCTGTACCCACACTCTAGGCCCCAACCCCTGACCCTGGGCTGTACCAACACTCTAGGCCCCACCCCTAACCCTGGGCTGTATCCACACTCTAGGCCCCAAACCCTGACCCTGGGCTGTACCCACACTCTAGGCCCCACCCCTAACCCTGAGCTGTATCCACACTCTAGGCCCCAACCCCTGACCCTGGGCTGTACCCACACTCTCGGCCCCAACCCCTGACCCTGGGCTGTACCCACACTCTAGGCCCCACCTCTAACCCTGGGCTGTACCCACACTCTCGGCCCCATGCCTTGACCCTGGGCTGTACCCACACTCTAGGCCCCAACCCCTGACCCTGGGCTGTACCCACACTCTAGGCCCCAATCCCTGACCCTGGTCTGTCCCTACACTCTAGGTCCCAACCTCTGAGCCTGACCCTGGGCTGTACCCACACTCTAGGCCCCAATCCCTGACCCTGAGCTGTACCCACACTCTCGGCCCCATGCCTTGACCCTGGGCTGTACCCACACTCTAGGCCCCAACCCCTGACCCTGGGCTGTACCCACACTCTAGGCCCCAATCCCTGACCCTGGTCTGTCCCTACACTCTAGGTCCCAACCTCTGAGCCTGACCCTGGGCTGTACCCACACTCTAGGCCCCAATCCCTGACCCTGAGCTGTACCCACACTCTAGGCCCCAATCCCTGACCCTGGGCTGTACCCACACTCTAGGCCCCAACCCCTGACCCTGGGCTGCACCCACACTCTAGGCCCCAATCCCTGACCCTGAGCTGTACCCACACTCTAGGCCCCAATCCCTGACCCTGGGCTGTACCCACACTCTAGGCCCCAACCCCTGACCCTGGGCTGTACCCACACTCTAGGCCCCAACCCCTGACCCTGGGCTGTACCCACACTCTAGGCCCCAACCCCTGACCCTGGGCTGTACCCACACTCTAGGCCCCAACCCCTGGGCTGTACCCACACTCTAGGCCCCAACCCCTGACCCTGGGCTGTACCCACACTCTAGGCTCCAATCCCTGACCCTGGGCTGCACCCACACTCTAGGCCCCAACCCCTGGGCTGTACCCACACTCTAGGCCCCACCTCTAACCCTGGGCTGTACCCACACTCTCGGCCCCAACCCTTGACCCTGGGCTGTACCGACACTCTAGGCCCCACCCCTAACCCTGGGCTGTACCCACATTCTCGGCCCCAACCCCTGACCCTGGGCTGTACCCACACTCTAGGCCCCAATCCCTGACCCTGGGCTGTACCCACACTCTAGGCCCCAACCCCTGACCCTGGGCTGTACCCACACTCTAGGCCCCAATCCCTGACCCTGGTCTGTCCCTACACTCTAGGTCCCAACCTCTGAGCCTGACCCTGGGCTGTACCCACACTCTAGGCCCCAATCCCTGACCCTGAGCTGTACCCACACTCTAGGCCCCAATCCCTGACCCTGGGCTGTACCCACACTCTAGGCCCCAACCCCTGACCCTGGGCTGCACCCACACTCTAGGCCCCAATCCCTGACCCTGAGCTGTACCCACACTCTAGGCCCCAACCCCTGACCCTGGGCTGTACCCACACTCTAGGCCCCAACCCCTGACCCTGGGCTGTACCCACACTCTAGGCCCCAACCCCTGACCCTGGGCTGTACCCACACTCTAGGCCCCAACCCCTGACCCTGGGCTGTACCCACACTCTAGGCCCCAACCCCTGACCCTGGGCTGTACCCACACTCTAGGCCCCAACCCCTGGGCTGTACCCACACTCTAGGCCCCAACCCCTGACCCTGGGCTGTACCCACACTCTAGGCTCCAATCCCTGACCCTGGGCTGCACCCACACTCTAGGCCCCAACCCCTGGGCTGTACCCACACTCTAGGCCCCACCTCTAACCCTGGGCTGTACCCACACTCTCGGCCCCAACCCTTGACCCTGGGCTGTACCGACACTCTAGGCCCCACCCCTAACCCTGGGCTGTACCCACACTCTCGGCCCCAACCCCTGACCCTGGGCTGTACCCACACTCTAGGCCCCAATCCCTGACCCTGGGCTGTACCCACACTCTAGGCCCCACCTCTAACCCTGGGCTGTACCCACACTCTCGGCCCCAACCCCTGACCCTGGGCTGTACCCACACTCTAGGCCCCAACCCCTGACCCTGGGCTGTACCCACACTCTAGGCCCCAACCCCTGACCCTGGGCTGTACCCACACTCTAGGCCCCAATCCCTGACCCTGGGCTGTCCCTACACTCTAGGTCCCAACCTCTGAGCCTGAACCTGGGCTGTACCCACACTCTAGGCCCCAACCCCTGACCCTGGGCTGTACCCACACTCTAGGCCCCAATCCCTGACCCTGGGCTGTACCGACACTCTAGGCCCCAACCCCTGACCCTGGGCTGCACCCACACTCTAGGCCCCAACCCCTGACCCTGGGCTGTACCCACACTCTAGGCCCCAACCCCTGACCCTGGGCTGTACCCACACTCTAGGCCCCAATCCCTGACCCTGGGCTGTACCCACACTCTAGGCCCCAATCCCTGACCCTGGGCTGTACCCACGCTCTAGGCCCCAACCCCTGACCCTGGGCTGTACCCACACTCTAGGCCCCAACCGCTGTCCCTGGGCTGTACCCACACTCTAGGCCCCAACCCCTGACCCTGGGCTGTACACACACTCTAGGCCCCAACCGCTGTCCCTGGGCTGTATCCACACTCTAGGCCCCAACCGCTGTCCCTGGGCTGTACCCACACTCTAGGCCCCAACCCCTGACCCTGGGCTGTACCCACACTCTAGGCCCCAACCCCTGACCCTGGGCTGTACCCACACTCTAGGCCCCAACCCCTGACCCTGGGCTGTACCCACACTCTAGGCCCCAACCCCTGACCCTGGGCTGTACCCACACTCTAGGCCCCAACCCCTGACCCTGGGCTGTACCCACACTCTAGGCCCCAACCCCTGACCCTGGGCTGTACCCACACTCTAGGCCCCAACCCCTGACCCTGGGCTGTACCCACACTCTAGGCCCCAACCGCTGTCCCTGGGCTGTACCCACACTCTAGGCCCCAACCCCTGGGCTGTACCCACACTCTAGGCCCCAATCCCTGACCCTGGGCTGTACCCACACTCTAGGCCCCAACCCCTGACCCTGGGCTGTACCCACACTCTAGGCCCCAACCCCTGACCCTGGGCTGTACCCACACTCTAGGCCCCAACCCCTGACCCTGGGCTGTACCCACACTCTAGGCCCCAACCCCTGACCCTGGGCTGTCCCCGTACACTGACCGCCCCCTGATCCTGGGCTGTCACCACACTCTAGGCCCCAACCCCTGACCCTGGGCTGTACCCACACTCTAGGCCCCAACCCCTGACCCTGGGCTGTACCCACACTCTAGGCCCCAACCCCTGACCCTGGGCTGTACCCACACTCTTGGCCCCAACCCCTGACCCTGGGCTGTACCCACACTCTAGGCCCCAACCCCTGGACCTTGGCTACCTCCGACCTATAAAATGAAACTGCCCCTCTCTGCCCCCACCGCTCACCTTTTGTTTGGTCTTTTTCACCTCGGTGGGGGTCAGGGTGTCCGCCTTCGCGATCACAGGCACCACGTTGACCTTCTCGTGGACCGCCCTCATGAACTCGACATCCAGCGGCCGGACGCTGAGAGAGAGAGATGGCGATACAACAACAACTTGTATTTATACAGCTCCGCCAACGTAATAAAACGCGCGCCTCGTGAGCGTGATTACAAACCCCTTCCCCGAAATGTGATACCGAGCCATGTAAGGAGATGTTAAGGCAGAGATTGGCCGAAGACATAGGTTTTCAGGAGGAGAGATAGGGGGAGGGGTTTAGGGAGGGAGTTCCAGAGCTTCGGGTCCTGGCAACTGAAGACACGGCCACCGATGGTGGAGCGATTATAATCAGGGATGCTCAAAGGTCAGAATAGGCAGAGCTAGGGGGATTATAGGGCTGGAGGAGGTTAAAGAGATAGGGAGGGGTGTAGGGGCTGGAGGGGGTTACAGTGATAGGGAGGGGTGTAGGGGCTGGAGGGGGTTACAGAGATAGGGAGGGTTGTAGGGGCTGGAGGAGATTACAGAGATAGGGAGGGGTGTAGGGGCTGGAGAGGGTTACAGAGATAGGGAGGGGTGGAGGGGCTGGAGGAGGTTACAGAGATAGGGAGGGGTGTAGGGGCTGGAGGAGGTTACAGAGATAGGGAGGGGTGTAGGGGCTGGAGGTTACAGAGATAGGGAGGGGTGGAGGGGCTGGAGGAGGTTACAGAGATAGGGAGGGGTGTAGGGTCTGGAGGGGGTTACAGAGATAGGAAGGGGTTTAGGGACTGGAGGAGGTTACAGAGATAGGGAGGGGTGTAGGGGCTGGAGGAGGTTACAGAGATAGGGAGGGGTGTAGGGTCTGGAGGGGGTTACAGAGATAGGAAGGGGTATAGGGGCTGGAGGAGGTTACAGAGATAGGGAGAGGTGTAGGGGCTGGAGGAGGTTACAGAGATAGGGAGGGAATTGAAAACAAAGATGAGAATTTTTAAATCGAGGCGTTGCTTAACCGGAAGCCCATGTAGGTCAGTGAGCACAGGGGGTGATGGGTGAGTGGGACTCGGTGTGAGTTAGGACACGGGGTCAGTGAGCACAGGGGGTGATGGGTGAGTGGGACTGGGTGTGAGTTAGGACACGGGGCAGTGAGCACAGGGGGTGATGGGTGAGTGGGACTCGGTGTGAGTTAGGACACGGGGGCAGTGAGCACAGGGGGTGATGGGTGAGTGGGACTCGGTGCGAGTTAGGACACGGGTCAGCGAGCACAGGGGGTGATGGGTGAGTGGGACTCGGTGCGAGTTAGGACACGGGTCAGCGAGCACAGGGGGTGATGGGTGAGTGGGACTTGGTGCGAGTTAGGACACGGGACAGTGAGCACAGGGGGTGATGGGTGAGTGGGACTCGGTGCGAGTTAGGACACGGGGGCAGTGAGCACAGGGGGTGATGGGTGAGTGGGACTCGGTGCGAGTTAGGACACGGGGTCAGCGAGCACAGGGGGTGATGGGTGAGTGGGACTGGGTGTGAGTTAGGACACGGGGGCAGTGAGCACAGGGGGTGATGGGTGAGTGGGACTGGGTGTGAGTTAGGACACGGGGCAGTGAGCACAGGGGGTGATGGGTGAGTGGGACTGGGTGTGAGTTAGGACACGGGTCAGTGAGCACAGGGGGTGATGGGTGAGTGGGACTCGGTGCGAGTTAGGACACGGGTCAGTGAGCACAGGGGGTGATGGGTGAGTGGGACTCGGTGCGAGTTAGGACACAGGGTCAGTGAGCACAGGGGGTGATGGGTGAGTGGGACTCGGTGCGAGTTAGGACATGGGGCAGCCCAGTTTGGGATCACCTCTAGTTTACGGAGGGTAGAATGTGGGAGGCCGGCCAGGAGTGCGTTGGAATAGTCAAGTCTGGAGGTAACAGAGGCACGGACGAGGGTTTCAGCAGCGGATGAGCTGAGGCAGGGGCGGAGACGGGCGATGTTACAGGGGTGGAATATGAGGGAGGATGCTCAAGTCCGGATCAAATGTGAAACCAAGGTTGGGAGCAGGTGGTGTGAGTGACTGCTGATACCAATAGGGGGAGGGTCTCCCCAATCCTCGGAGCCCCCATATCGTCACCAATCCTCGGAGCCCCCCATATCGTCACCAATCCTCGGAGCCCCCATATCGTCACCAATCCTCGGAGCCCCCCATATCGTCACCAATCCTCGGAGCCCCCCATATCGTCACCAATCCTCGGAGCCCCCCATATCGTCACCAATCCTCAGAGCCCCCCATATCGTCACCAATCCTCAGAGCCCCCCATATCGTCACCAATCCTCGGAGCCCTCCATATCATAACCAATCCTCGGAGCCCCCCATATCATAACCAATCCTCGGAGCCCTCCATAATGTCACCGACGGTGGGTACATACCCCGTGTCTGCAGAGTTAGTATGTAACCCTGTCTATAGGGTGGGTATGTAACCCTGTCTATAGGGTGGGTATGTAACCCTGTATATAGGGTGGGTATGTAACCCTGTATATAGGGTGGGTATGTAACCCTGTCTATAGGGTGGGTCTGTAACCACGTCTATAGGTTGATATGTAACCCTGTCTATCGGGCGGGTATGTAACCCTGTCTATCGGGCGGGTATGTAACCCTGTCTATAGGGTGGGTATGTAACCCTGTCTATAGGGTGGGTCTGTAACCACGTCTATAGATTGGTATGTAACCCTGTCTATCGGGTGAGTATGTAACCCTGTCTATAGGGTGGGTATGTAACCCTGTCTATAGGGTGATTATGTAACCCTGTCTATAGGGTGTGTCTGTAACCCTGTCTATAGAGCGGGTATATAACCCTGTCTATAGGGTGGGTATGTAACACTGTCTGTAGGGCGGGTATGTAACCCTGTCTATAGGGTGGGTATGTAACCCTGTCTATAGGGCAGATATGTAACCCTGTCTATAGGGCGGGTTTGTAACCCTGTCTATAGGGTGGGTATGTAACCCTGTCTATAGGGCGGGTATGTAACCCTGACTATAGGATGGGTATGTAACCCTATCTATTGGCTGGGTATGTAACACTGTCTGTAGGGCAGGGGTGTAACCCTGTCTATAGGGCGGGTATGTAACCCTGTCTATGGGGCAGGTATGTAAACCTGTCTATAGGGTGAGGATGTAACCCTGTCTATAGGGTGGGTATGTAACCCTGTCTATAGGGCAGGGGTGTAACCCTGTCTATAGGGCGGGTATGTAACCCTGTCTATGGGGCAGGTATGTAAACCTGTCTATAGGGTGAGGATGTAACCCTGTCTATAGGGTGGGTATGTAACCCTGTCTATAGGGCGTGTATGTAACCCTGTCTATAGGGCAGGTATGTAACCCTGTATATAGGGTGGGTATCTAACCCTGTATATAGGTTGGGTATGTACCCCTGTCTATAGGTTGGGTATGTAACCCTGTCTATAGGTTGGGTATGTAACCCTGACTATAGGGTGGGTATGTAACCCTGTCTATAGGGTGGGTATGTACCCCTGTCTATAGGTTGGGTATGTAACCCTGACTATAGGGTGGGTATGTACCCCTGTCTATAGGTTGGGTATGTACGCCTGGCTATAGGTTGGGTATGTAACCCTGTCTATAGGTTGGGTATGTAACCCTGACTATAGGTTGGGTATGTACGCCTGTCTATAGGTTGGGTATGTAACCCTGACTATAGGTTGGGTATGTAACCCTGTCTATAGGTTGGGTATGTACGCCTGTCTATAGGTTGGGTATGTAACCCTGTCTGTGGTTGGGTATGTAACCCTGTCTGTAGGGTGGGTATGTAACCCTGTCTATAGGCTGGGTATGTAACCTGTCTATAGGGCGGGTATGTAACCCTGTCTATAGGGCGGGTATGTAACCCTGTCTATAGGGTGAGTATGTAACCCTGTCTGTAAGGTGAGTATGTAACCCTGTCTGTAAGGTGGGTATGTAACCCTGTCTATAGGGCGGGTATGTAACTCTGTCTATCAGGTGGGTATGTAACCCTGTCTATAGGGCGGGTATGTAACCCTGTCTATAGGGTGAGTATGTAACCCTGTCTGTAAGGTGAGTATGTAACCCTGTCTGTAAGGTGGGTATGTAACCCTGTCTATAGGGCGGGTATGTAACTCTGTCTATCGGGTGGGTATGTAACCCTGTCTATGGAGTGGGTATGTAATCCTGTCTATAGGGTGAGTATGTAACCCTGTCTGTAGGGTGGGTATGTAACCCTGTCTATAGGGCGGGTATGTAATCCTGTCTATGGGGCAGGTATGTAAACCTGTCTATAGGGTGAGGATGTAACCCTGTCTATAGGGTGGGTATGTAACCCTGTCTATAGGGCAGGGGTGTAACCCTGTCTATAGGGCGGGTATGTAACCCTGTCTATGGGGCAGGTATGTAAACCTGTCTATAGGGTGAGGATGTAACCCTGTCTATAGGGTGGGTATGTAACCCTGTCTATAGGGCGTGTATGTAACCCTGTCTATAGGGCAGGTATGTAACCCTGTATATAGGGTGGGTATCTAACCCTGTATATAGGTTGGGTATGTACCCCTGTCTATAGGTTGGGTATGTAACCCTGTCTATAGGTTGGGTATGTAACCCTGACTATAGGGTGGGTATGTAACCCTGTCTATAGGGTGGGTATGTACCCCTGTCTATAGGTTGGGTATGTAACCCTGACTATAGGGTGGGTATGTACCCCTGTCTATAGGTTGGGTATGTACGCCTGGCTATAGGTTGGGTATGTAACCCTGTCTATAGGTTGGGTATGTAACCCTGACTATAGGTTGGGTATGTACGCCTGTCTATAGGTTGGGTATGTAACCCTGACTATAGGTTGGGTATGTAACCCTGTCTATAGGTTGGGTATGTACGCCTGTCTATAGGTTGGGTATGTAACCCTGTCTGTGGTTGGGTATGTAACCCTGTCTGTAGGGTGGGTATGTAACCCTGTCTATAGGCTGGGTATGTAACCTGTCTATAGGGCGGGTATGTAACCCTGTCTATAGGGCGGGTATGTAACCCTGTCTATAGGGTGAGTATGTAACCCTGTCTGTAAGGTGAGTATGTAACCCTGTCTGTAAGGTGGGTATGTAACCCTGTCTATAGGGCGGGTATGTAACTCTGTCTATCAGGTGGGTATGTAACCCTGTCTATAGGGCGGGTATGTAACCCTGTCTATAGGGTGAGTATGTAACCCTGTCTGTAAGGTGAGTATGTAACCCTGTCTGTAAGGTGGGTATGTAACCCTGTCTATAGGGCGGGTATGTAACTCTGTCTATCGGGTGGGTATGTAACCCTGTCTATGGAGTGGGTATGTAATCCTGTCTATAGGGTGAGTATGTAACCCTGTCTGTAGGGTGGGTATGTAACCCTGTCTATAGGGCGGGTATGTAATCCTGTCTATAGGGTGAGTATGTAATCCTGTCTATAGGTTGGGTATGTAACCCTGTCTATAGGGTGGGTATGTAACCCTGTCTGTAGGGTGACTATGTAACCCTGTCTATAGGGTGGGCATGTAACCCTATCTATAGGGTGGGTATGTAACCCTGTCTGTAGGGTGGGTATGTAACACTGTCGATAGGGTGGGTATTTAACCCTGTCTGTAGGTTGGGTTTGTAATCTTGTCTGTAGGGTGGGTATGTAACCCTATCTATAGGGTGGGTATGTAACCCTATCTATAGGGTGGGTATGTAACCCTGTCTGTAGGGTGGGTATGTAACCCTGTCTATAGGGCAGGGGTGTAACCCTATCTATAGGGTGGGTATGTAACCCTGTCAGTAGGCTGGGTTTGTAATCCTGTCTGTAGGGTGGGTTTGTAACCCTGTCTATAGGGCGGGTATGTAACCCTGTCTATAGGGCGGGTATGTAACACTGTCTATAGGGCGGGTATGTAGCCATGTCTGTAGGGTGGTCCGTAACTATGTGGCTTGTGGCAGGGTAGGTTGGGGATGTACCAATCCATGGGATGGGGTTGTGGGCTGTTGCTTCCCATGGAATTGAGTTGGGGGCTGTACCTACCCGTGGAATTGAGTTGGGGGCTTGTAGCTACCCGTGGAATTGAGTTGGGGGCTTGTAGCTACCCATGGAATTGAGTTGGGGGCTTGTAGCTACCCATGGAATTGAGTTGGGGGCTTGTAGCTACCCATGGAATTGAGTTGGGGGCTGTACCTACTCGTGGAATTGAGTTGGGGGCTTGTAGCTACCCGTGGAATTGAGTTGGGGGCTTGTAGCTTCCCATGGAATTGAGTTGGGGGCTGTACCTACCCGTGGAATTGAGTTGGGGGCTGTACCTACCCGTGGAATTGAGTTGGGGGCTGTACCTACCCATGGAATTGAGTTGGGGGCTGTACCTACCAGTGGAATTGAGTTGGGGGCTTGTAGCTACCCACGGAATTGAGTTGGGGGCTTGTAGCTACCCATGGAATTGAGTTGGGGGCTTGTAGCTACCCATGGAATTGAGTTGGGGGCTTGTAGCTACCCGTGGAATTGAGTTGGGGGCTTGTAGCTACCCATGGAATTGAGTTGGGGGCTGTACCTACCCAAGGAATTGAGTTGGGGGCTTGTAGCTACCCATGGAATTGAGTTGGGGGCTTGTAGCTACCCATGGTATTGAGTTGGGGGCTTGTAGCTACCCATGGAATTGAGTTGGGGGCTGTACCTACCCGTGGAATTGAGTTGGGGGCTGTACCTACCCGTGGAATTGAGTTGGGGGCTTGTAGCTACCCATGGAATTGAGTTGGGGGCTTGTAGCTACCCATGGAATTGAGTTGGGGGCTGTACCTACCCGTGGAATTGAGTTGGGGGCTTGTAGCTACCCATGGAATTGAGTTGGGGGCTTGTAGCTACCCATGGAATTGAGTTGGGGGCTGTACCTACCCGTGGAATTGAGTTGGGGGCTTGTACCTACCCACGGAATTGAGTTGGGGGCTTGTAGCTACCCATGGAATTGAGTTGGGGGCTTGTAGCTACCCATGGAATTGAGTTGGGGGCTTGTAGCTACCCGTGGAATTGAGTTGGGGGCTGTACCTACCCACGGAATTGAGTTGGGGGCTTGTAGCCTCCCATGGAATTGAGTTGGGGGCTTGTAGCTACCCGTGGAATTGAGTTGGGGTCTTGTAGCTACCCACGGAATTGAGTTGGGGGCTTGTAGCTACCCATGGAATTGAGTTGGGGTCTTGTACCTACCCGTGGAATTGAGTTGGGGTCTTGTAGCTACCCACGGAATTGAGTTGGGGGCTTGTAGCTACCCATGGAATTGAGTTGGGGGCTTGTAGCTACCCACGGAATTGAGTTGGTGTCTTGTAGCTACCCACGGAATTGAGTTGGGGGCTTGTAGCTACCCGTGGAATTGAGTTGGGGGCTTGTAGCTACCCGTGGAATTGAGTTGGGGGCTTGTAGCTACCCATGGTATTGAGTTGGGGTCTTGTAGCTACCCATGGAATTGAGTTGGGGGCTTGTAGCTACCCATGGTATTGAGTTGGGGTCTTGTAGCTACCCATGGAATTGAGTTGGGGGCTTGTAGCTACCCGTGGAATTGAGTTGGGGGCTTGTAGCTACCCGTGGAATTGAGTTGGGGGCTTGTAGCTACCCGTGGAATTGAGTTGGGGGCTTGTACCTACCCGTGGAATTGAGTTGGGGACTTATAGCTACCCATGGTATTGAGTTGGGGGCTTGTACCTACCCATGGAATTGAGTTGGGGGCTTGTAGCCTCCCATGGAATTGAGTTGGGGGCTTGTACCTACCCATGGTATTGAGTTGGGGGCTGTACCTACCCATGGTATTGAGTTGGGGGCTGTACCTACCCGTGGAATTGAGTTGGGGGCTTGTAGCTACCCATGGAATTGAGTTGGGGTCTTGTAGCTACCCATGGAATTGAGTTGGGGTCTTGTACCTACCCGTGGAATTGAGTTGGGGGCTGTACCTACCCATGGAATTGAGTTGGGGTCTTGTAGCTACCCATGGAATTGAGTTGGGGGCTTGTAGCTACCCGTGGAATTGAGTTGGGGGCTTGTAGCTACCCGTGGAATTGAGTTGGGGGCTTGTAGCTACCCATGGAATTGAGTTGGGGGCTTGTAGCCTCCCATGGAATTGAGTTGGGGGCTTGTACCTACCCATGGAATTGAGTTGGGGGCTTGTAGCCTCCCGTGGAATTGAGTTGGGGGCTTGTAGCCTCCCATGGAATTGAGTTGGGGGCTTGTACCTACCCATGGAATTGAGTTGGGGGCTTGTAGCCTCCCATGGAATTGAGTTGGGGGCTTGTAGCTACCCGTGGAATTGAGTTGGGGGCTTGTAGCTACCCATGGAATTGAGTTGGGGGCTGTACATACCCATGGAATTGAGTTGGGGGCTGTACCTACCCATGGAATTGAGTTGGGGTCTTGTAGCTACCCATGGAATTGAGTTGGGGGCTTGTAGCTACCCACGGAATTGAGTTGGGGGCTTGTAGCTACCCATGGAATTGAGTTGGGGTCTTGTAGCTACCCATGGAATTGAGTTGGGGTCTTGTAGCTACCCATGGAATTGAGTTGGGGGCTTGTAGCTACCCATGGAATTGAGTTGGGGGCTTGTAGCTACCCATGGAATTGAGTTGGGGGCTTGTAGCTACCCATGGAATTGAGTTGGGGGCTTGTAGCTACCCATGGAATTGAGTTGGGGGCTTGTAGCTACCCATGGAATTGAGTTGGGGGCTTGTAGCTACCCATGGAATTGAGTTGGGGGCTTGTAGCTACCCATGGAATTGAGTTGGGGGCTTGTAGCTACCCATGGTATTGAGTTGGGGGCTTGTAGCTACCCGTGGAATTGAGTTGGGGGCTTGTAGCTACCCATGGAATTGAGTTGGGGGCTTGTAGCTACCCGTGGAATTGAGTTGGGGGCTTGTAGCTACCCATGGAATTGAGTTGGGGGCTTGTAGCTACCCATGGAATTGAGTTGGGGGCTGTACCTACCCGTGGAATTGAGTTGGGGGCTGTACCTACCCGTGGAATTGAGTTGGGGGCTGTACCTACCCGTGCCCCAGAGGGGATAGGAAGTAGAGCAGACAGTGAACCCGACTGTCCTGGATGTTTTTGCGATTCAGCCCGCTTTCATCCCGGAAGTAGTACTCGAACTGCTGGTCGATGTAGGTGACGATCGGTTTCCAGCTAGAATCGGAACAGCAGCATTTAAAGGACTGCATTCACAAGCGACCCGAACACCTCGCAGGCAGCTTTCGTTCAGTGGCCACTCGGCCCATCCTGCCTGTGCTGGCTCTTCGATGCAGCAATTATTCCCACTCCTGCTTCCTCGCTCCCCGTAGCCCCGCTCATTTCTCTCCTCCAAGTATTAATCCAATTCCCCTTTTGGAAGTCACGATTGAATCCGGCTTCCACCGCCCCTTCAGACAAGCGCGTTCCAGATCACAACAACTCGCTGGGATAAAAATATTCCCCTCGCCTCCTGCGCTGGTCCTTTTGGACGATTATCTTCAATCCCGTGTCCTCTGGTTACCAGCCCACTTGCCACTCGAAACAGTTTCCCCATTGCAAACAAGGCCAAAGGGCATTCTGGGTTTTATAAATGAGGCGATGAGTGAGAGAGTTTCGCGGTAATAAATTTGTACAAGCCAATGGTTAGGCCGCAGTTTGAGTATGGTGAGCAGTTTTGAGGCTCCCATTATACAAGAGAAATATGACCCAGAGAGAGTGTACAGCGTGAGTCTACCAAAATGATGCACCAGTGAGAAAGGACTTCAGATACGGGAACTGTTTCCACAACACCAAAGGTTAAGAGATTCGTTTTGGATTGAGACAGGGCTATGGGGAGAGAGCGGGGCAGTGGGATTAGTTTGTGGATTGATACAGGGCTATGGGGAGAGAGTGGGACAGTGGGATTAGTTTGTGGATTGATACAGGGCTATGGGGAGAGAGCGGGGCAGTGGGATTAGTTTGGGGATTGATACAGGGCTATGGGGAGAGAGTGGGACATTGGGATTAGTTTGGGATTGATACAGGGCTATGGAGAGAGAGTGGGACATTGGGATTAGTTTGGGATTGATACAGGGCTCTGGGGAGAGAGCGGGGCAGTGGGATTAGTTTGGGATTGATACAGGGCTATGGGGAGAGAGTGGGGCAGTGGAATTAGTTTGGGATTGATACAGGGCTATGGGGAGAGAGTGGAGCAGTGGGATTAGTTTGGAGCTTGATACAGGGCTATGGGGAGAGAGTGGGGCAGTGGGATTAGTTTGGAGCTTGATACAGGGCTATGGGGAGAGAGTGGGGCAGTGGGATTAGTTTGGGGGTTGATACAGGGCTATGGGGAGAGAGTGGGGCAGTGGGATTAGTTTGTGGATTGATACAGGGCTATGGGGAGAGAGCGGGGCAGTGGGATTAGTTTGGGATTGATACGGGGCTATGGGGAGAGAGCGGGGCAGTGGGATTAGTTTGGGATTGATACAGGGCTATGGGGAGAGAGTGGGGCAGTGTGATTAGTTTGGGATTGATACAGGGCTATGGGGAGAGAGTGGGGCAGTAGGATTAGTTTGGGATTGATACAGGGCTATGGGGAGAGAGTGGGGCAGTGGGATTAGTTTGGGGGTTGATACATGGCTATGGGGAGAGAGTGGGGCAGTGGGATTAGTTTGGGATTGATACAGGGCTATGGGGAGAGAGTGGGGCAGTAGGATTATTTTGGGATTGATACAGGGCTATGGGGAGAGAGTGGGGCAGTGGGATTAGTTTGGGATTGATACAGGGCTATGGGGAGAGAACGGGGCAGTGGGATTAGTTTGGGGATTGATACAGGGCTATGGGGAGAGAGTGGGGCAGTGGGATTAGTTTGGGATTGATACAGGGCTATGGGGAGAGAGCGGGGCAGTGGGATTAGTTTGGGGATTGATACAGGGCTGTGGGGAGAGAGCGGGGCAGTGGGACCTCTAACCCCAATGTTAAACCTTACAACGACCCTTAACCTCAGGATTGACCCTAATCCGTGCCCCTTGCAACCCTCTCCACTGCTAATCATAACCTGTACCCCGAACCACAATCTTGATCTGAACCTTGTATCATAACTCCACTGTTAATCCCAAATCCAACTCGTATACATACGACCGTACCAATCTGTGGAATTAACGACTGATATCTTCATCGCAACTCTGACCAAGCCTAAATCCAATGTTAGCCTTCCCAATAGCTGGATCTCCATCGCGTGTACAACCCTTCTGTTATATGGAGTTCCAGGTGTAGGTTGTGTTTCCTCTCAGCTCTGAGTTAGGTTGTCATGCATTTGAGCCTCAACTCCAGAAACTCGAGCCCCATAATCCCACACCAACATCACTGGTGGCCAGTACTGAGGGAGAACTGCACTGTCGGAGGGGTAGTACTGAGGGAGCGCTGCACTGTCGGAGGGGCATTACTGAGGGAGCGCTGCACTGTCGGAGGGGCAGTACTGAGGGAGAGCTGCACTGTCGGAGGGGCAGTACTGAGGGAGAACTGCACTGTCGGAGGGGCACTACTGAGGGAGTGCTACACTGTCGGAGGGGCAGTACTGAGGGACTGCTGCACTGTCGGAGGGACAGTACCGAGGGAGTGCTGTACTGTTGGAGGGACGGTACTGAGGGAGTGCCGCACTGTCGGAGGGGCAGTACTGAGGGAGTGCTGCACTGTCGGAGGGGCGGTACTGAGGGAGTGCTGCACTGTCGGAGGGGCGGTACTGAGGGAGTGCTGCACTGTCGGAGGGACAGTACTGAGGGAGTGCTGCACTGTCGGAGGGGCAGTACTGAGGGAGTGCTGCACTGTCGGAGGGGCAGTACTGAGGGAGTGCCTAACTGTTGGAGGGGCAGTACTGAGGGAGCGCCGCACTGTCGGAGGGGCAGTACTGAGGGAGTGCTGCACTGTCGGAGGGGCAGTACTGAGGGAGTGCTGTACTGTCGGAGGGGCAGTACTGAGGGAGTGCTGCACTGTTGGAGGGGCAGTACTGAGGGAGCGCTGTACTGTCATAGGGGCAGTACTGAGGGAACGCCGCACTGTCAGAGGGGCAGTACTGAGGGAGTGCTGCACTGTCGGAGGGACGGTACTGAGGGAGTGCTGCACTGTCAGAGGGGCAGTACTGAGGGAGTGCTGCACTGTCGGAGGGGCAGTACTGAGGGAGCGCCGCACTGTCGGAGGGGCAGTACTGAGGGAGTGCTGCACTGTCGGAGGGACAGTACTGAGGGAGCACTGCACTGTCGGAGGGACAGTACTGAGGGAGTGCTGCACTGTCGGAGGGGCAGTACTGAGGGAGTGCTGCACTGTCGGAGGGACAGTACTGAGGGAGCACTGCACTGTCGGAGGGACGGTACTGAGAGAGTACTGCACTGTCGGAGGGGCAGTACTGAGGGAGCGCTGCACTGTTGGAGGGGCAGTACTGAGGGAGTGCGGCACTGTCGGAGGGGCAGTGCTGAGGGAGTGCCGCACTGTCGGAGGGGCAGTACTGAGGGAGTGCGGCACTGTCGGAGTGGCAGTACTGAGGGAGTGCTGCACTGTCGGAGGGGCAGTACTGAGGGAGTGCTGCACTGTCGGAGGGACGGTACTGAGGGAGTGCTGCACTGTCGGAGGGGCAGTACTGAGGGAGCGACGCACTGTCGGAGGGACAGTACTGAGGGAGTGCTGCACTGTCGGAGGGGCAGTACTGAGGGAGTGCTGCACTGTCGGAGGGACAGTACTGAGGGAGTGCTGCACTGTCGGAGGGGCAGTACTGAGGGAGTGCTGCACTGTCGGAGGGGCAGTACTGAGGGAGTGCTGCACTGTCGGAGGGGCAGTGCTGAGGGAGTGCCGCACTGTCGGAGGGGCAGTACTGAGGGAGTGCTGCACTGTCGGAGGGGCAGTACTGAGGGAGCGCCGCACTGTCGGAGGAGCAGTACTGAGGGAGTGCTGCACTGTCGGAGGGGCAGTACTGAGGGAGTGCCGCACTGTCGGAGGGATAGTACAGAGTGAGTGCTGCAGTGTCGGAGGGGCTGTGTTTCGGATGACATGCTAAACCGAGGCCCCGTCTGACCCATCGGGTGGGTTGTAAAAGAATCCACAGACACTTTTAGAAGAAGAGGAGGGGGAGTTCTCTCCGATGTCCTGTGCCCCAATATATATCCTTCGACCAACATCAGTAAAAAAACAGATGATCTGGTCATGATCACGTTGCTGTGTGCGGGAGCCTGCTGTGTGATAAATTGCTTGCCGCGTTTCCTACATTACAACAGTGACAACGCTTCAAAACTCAGCATTGGCTGTGAAGTATTTGGAACGGCCTGAGGTTTCGATAGCTATATTAATGCAAGTTATTTCTTACCAATCAGAATTGTCAACAGCGTCTCCAAACCCTGGTGTGTCCACAATGGTCAGTTTGACCCTCACCCCTCTCTCCTCGATGTCCACCGCATGTTTAGTGATCTCCAGGGTCTTTGTGATACGTTCTACAGATTACAGGCATGGGTTTAATGGCAGAGAACTGGCACAAGTCCTGAGCATAAACATGGAGCAAGGTTTAACACAACATTCATTCCATGGATAAAATCATGGATTCAAAGCCGGTTTCCTCATGGACCATAAGGGCATGTCTCGGCTGTTGAAAAATGGGTAAAGCTGCCTTGATCATAGTTACTCTGTCGCCTCAAACACTCCCAGGCCAGGTACAACACGGGTTAGATACAGAGTAAAGCTCCATCTACACTGTCCCATCAAACACTCCCAGGCCAGGTACAACACGGGTTACATACAGAGTAAAGCTCCATCTACACTGTCCCATCAAACACTCCCAGGGCAGGTACAGCACGGGTTAGATACAGAGTAAAGCTCCCTCTACACTGTCCCATCAAACACTCCCAGGGCAGGTACAGCACGGGTTAGATACAGAGTAAAGCTCCCTCTACACTGTCCCATCAAACACTCCCAGGGCAGGTACAGCACGGGGTTAGATACAGAGTAAAGCTCCCTCTACACTGTCCCATCAAACACTCCCAGGGCAGGCACAGCACGGGTTAGATACAGAGTAAAGCTCCCTCTACACTGTCTAATCAAACATTCCCAGGGCAGGTACAGCATGGGTTAGATACAGAGTAAAGCTCCCTCTACACTGTCCCATCAAACACTCCCAGGGCAGGTACAGGGGGTTAGATACAGAGTAAAGCTCCCTCTACACTGTCCCATCAAACACTCCCAGGGCAGGTACTGCACGGGTTAGATACAGAGTAAAGCTCCCTCTACACTGTCCCATCAAACACTCCCAGGGCAGGTACATGGGGTTAGATACAGAGTAAAGCTCCCTCGACACTGTCCCATCAAACACTTCCAGGGCAGGTACAGCACGGGTTAGATACAGAGTAAAGCTCCCTCTACACTGTCCCATCAAACACTCACAGGGCAGGTACAGCACGGGTTAGATACAGAGTAAAGCTCCCTCTACACTGTCCCATCAAACACTCCCAGGGCAGGTACAGCATGGGTTACATACATCCCAACCCTTTCCAAACCCTCATCCGTGCCTTTGCTACCTCAAAACTTGACTATTCCAATGCTCTCCTGGCCAGCCTCATCCATAACTCAGCAGCCCTTATCCCAACTTGTACCCCTGTGCTCGCTGACCGACATTGGCTCCCGGTCCGACAACGCTTCAATCTTAGAATTCTCATCTGTTTGTTCAAATTCCTCCTTGGGTCTCACCTCCCTCCCTATCTCTGTAACCTCCTCCTGCCCCTACACCCCTCCCTATCACTGTAACCTCCTCCAGCCCCTGCACCCCTCCCTATCTCCGTAACCCCTCCAGCCTCCGTCATAACGGAGAACAAAAAAATGGCAGACCAATTGAACAAGTACTTTGGTTCGGTATTCACTAAGGAGGACACAAACAACCTTCCGGATATAAAAGGGGTCAGAGGGTCTAGTAAGAAGGAGGAACTGAGGGAAATCCTTATTAGTCGGGAAATTGTGTTGGGGAAATTGATGGGATTGAAGGCCAATAAATCCCCAGGGCCTGATGGTCTGCTTCCCAGAGTACTTAAGGAGGTGGCCTTGGAAATAGCAGATGCATTGACAGTCATTTTCCAACATTCCATAGACTCTGGATCAATTCCTATGGAGTGGAGGGTAGCCAATGTAACCCCACTTTTTAAAAAAGGAGGGAGAGAGAAAACACGGAATTATAGACCGGTCAGCCTGACATCGGTAGTGGGTAAAATGATGGAATCAATTATTAAGGATGTCATAGCAGCGCATTTGGAAAGTGACATGATAGGTCCAAGTCAGCATGGATTTGTGAAAGGGAAATCATGCTTGACAAATCTTCTGGAATTTTTTGAGGATGTTTTCAGTAGAGTGGACAAGGGAGAACCAGTTGATGTGGTATATTTGGACTTTCAGAAGGCTTTCGACAAGGTCCCACACAAGAGATTAATGTGCAAAGTTAAAGCACATGGGATTGGGGCTAGTGTGCTGACATGGATTGAGAACTGGTTGTCAGACAGGAAGCAAAGAGTAGGAGTAAATGGGGACTTTTCAGAATGGCAGGCAGTGACTAGTGGGGTACCGCAAGGTTCTGTGCTGGGGCCCCAGTTGTTTACATTGTACATTAATGATTTAGACGAGGGGATTAAATGTAGTATCTCCAAATTTGCAGATGACACTAAGTTGGGTGGCAGTGTGAGCTGCGAGGAGGATGCTATGAGGCTGCAGAGTGACTTGGATAGGTTAGGTGAGTGGGCAAATGCATGGCAGATGAAGTATAATGTGGATAAATGTGAGGTTGTCCACTTTGGTGGTAAAAACAGAGAGACATACTATTATCTGAATGGTGACAGATGAGGAAAAGGGGAGGTGCAACGAGACCTGGGTGTCATGGGACATCAGTCATTGAAGGTTGGCATGCAGGTACAGCAGGTGGTTAAGAAAGCAAATGGCATGTTGGCCTTCATAGCGAGGGGATTTGAGTACAGGGGCAGGGAGGTGTTGCTACAGTTGTACAGGGCCTTGGTGAGGCCACACCTGGAGTATTGTGTACAGTTTTGGTCTCCTAACTTGAGGAAGGACATTCTTGCTATTGAGGGAGTGCAGCGAAGGTTCACCAGACTGATTCCCGGGATGGCGGGACTGACATATCAAGAAAGACTGGATCAACTGGGCTTGTATTCACTGGAGTTCAGAAGAATGAGAGGGGATCTCATAGAAACGTTTAAAAATTCTGACGGGTTTAGACAGGTTAGATGCAGGAAGAATGTTCCCAATGTTGGGGAAGTCCAGAACCAGGGGTCACAGTCTAAGGATAAGGGGGAAGCCATTTAGGACCGAGATGAGGAGAAACTTCTTCACCCAGAGAGTGGTGAACCTGTGGAATTCTCTACCACAGAAAGTTGTTGAGGCCAATTCACTAAATATATTCAAAAAGGAGTTAGATGTAGTCCTTACGACTCGGGGGATCAAGGGGTATGGCGTGAAAGCAGGAATGGGGTACTGAAGTTACATGTTCAGCCATGAACTCATTGAATGGCGGTGCAGGCTAGAAGGGCCGAATGGCCGACTCCTGCACCTATTTTCTATGTTTCTATGTTTCTATCTCTGCACTCCCCCAATTCTGACCTCTTGCACATCGCCGATTTTAATCATTCCACTATTGGTAGCCATGCCATCAGTTGCCGAGCCCTTAAGGTTTGGAATCACCTCTTCCCCACCCCTCCCTGCCCCCAAATCTCAACCCCTCTCTTTCCTCCTTTAAGCTGCTCCTTAAAACCTAACTCTTTGACCGAGCATGTGGTCACCTGTCCCATTATGTGTTCAATAAACACTCCTCTGAAATGCCTCGGGACATTTTACTATGTTAAAGGCGCTATATAAATGCATGTTTACATCGGATTACAAATAGGTTTACAGACCATTCGGCTCAACCAGTCCGTGCCGGCGTTTATATAGAAACATAGAAAATAGGTGCAGGAGTAGGCCATTCGGCCCTTCGAGCCTGCACCACCATTCAATAAGATCATGGCTGATCATTCCCTCAGTACCCCTTTCCTGCTTTCTCTCCATACCCCTTGATCCCTTTAGCCGTAAGGGCCATATCTAACTCCCTCTTGAATATATCTAACGAACTGGCCTCAACAACTCTCTGTGGTAGAGAATTCCACAGGTTCACCACTCTCTGGGTGAAGAAGTTTCTCCTCATCTCGGTCCTAAATGGCTTACCCCTTATCCTTAGACTGTGACCCCTGGTTCTGGACTTCCCCAACATCGGGAACATTCTTCCTGCACCTAACCTGTCCAGTCCCATCAGAATTTTAAGTTTCTATGAGATCCCCTCTCATTCTTCTAAATTCCAGTGAGTATAAAGGCCTAGTTGATCCAGTCTCTCCTCATATGTCAGTCCTGCCATCCCGGGAATCAGTCTGGTGAACCTTCGCTGCACTCCCTCAATAGCAAGAATGTCCTTCCTCAGATTAGGAGACCAACACTGTACACAATACTCCAGGTGAGGCCTCACCAAGGCCCTGTACAACTGTAGCAACACCTCCCTGCTCCTAAACTCAAATCCCCTCGCTATGAAGGCCAACATGCCATTTGCTTTCTTCACCGCCTGCTGGACCTGCATGCCAACCTTCAATGACTGATGTACCATGACACCCAGGTCTTGTTGTACCTCCCCTTTTCCTAATCTGTCACCATTCAGATAATAGTCTGTCTCTCTGTTTTTACCACCAAAGTGGATAACCTCACATTTATCCACATTATACTTCATCTGCCATGCATTTGCCCACTCACCTAACCTATCCAAGTCACTCTGCAGCCTCATCGCATCCTCCTCACAGCTCACACCATCATATGCTCCACTCGAGCCTCCTCCCGTCTTTCCTCATTTCGCTCGATCAGCATAACCCTCTATTCCCATCTCCCTCATATACTTGTCTAGCCTCCCCTTAAATACTAAAAACTGCAACCACTCTCTGTGGCAGCGAGTTCCACATTCTCACCACTCTCTGGGTGAAGAAGTTTCTCCTGAATTCCCGATTGGGTTTCTTGGTGACTATCTTATATTGGTGGCCTCTAGTTATGCTCTTCCCCACAAGTGGTGGCAGTTTTGAGGGCCTGGTCTTAAAACACTCTTTTCCTCAGACTGCCGAAGGCTGCACTGGAGGCAGTGTTGAATCTCCTCATCAATGTCTGCTTTTGTTGATAAGAGGCTCCCGAGGTATGGGAAGTGGTCCACGTTGTCCAGGGCCGGGCCGTGGATCTTGATGACTGGGGGAGCAGTGCTGTGCGGCGAGGACAGGCTGATGGTGGACCTTAGTCTTACGGATGTTTAGCGTAAGGCCCATGCTTTCATACACCTCGGTGAATACATCGACTATATCTTAGAGTTCAGCCTCTGTATGTGCGCAGACGCAGGCATCGTCCGCGTACTGTAGCTCAACGACAGACATCAAGCGCAGGCAGCGGAAGGAGCGTGCGACAAACCAGTCCCACCCACCCTTTCCCTCAACTACTATCTGTCCCATCTGTGACAGGGACTGTGGTTCTCGTATTGGACTGTTCAGCCACCCAAGGACTCATTTTAAAAGTGGAAGCAAGTCTTGCTCGATTCTGAGGGACTGTCTATGATTATGATCCCTACAAATGGAAACACTCTCTCTGTATTCACTCTATCAAAAACGTTCATGATTTGAAAGACCTCTATTAGGTCACCCCTCAGCCTTCTGTTTCAAGAGAAAAGAGTCCCAGCCTGTTCATCCTTTCCGCATTTCGGGTATCGTCCTTGTAAATCTTCTCTGCACGCTCTGCAGTGCCTCCATGGCCTTTTTATAATATGGCGATCAGAACTGTACGCAGTGCTCCAAGTGTGGTCTAACCAGACCAGAACTGTGCACAGTGCTCCAAGTGTGGTCTAACCAGACCAGAACTGTGCACGGTGCTCCATGTGTGGTCTAACCAGACCAGAACTGTGCTCAGTGCTCCAAGAGTGGTCTAACCAGACCAGAACTGTGCTCAGTGCTCCAAGTGTGGTCAAACCAGACTAGAACTGTGCACAGTGCTCCAAGTGTGGTCTAACCAGACCAGAACTATGCTCAGTGCTCCAAGTGTGGTCTAACCAGACCAGAACTGTGCACAGTGCTCCAAGAGTGGTCTAACCAAACCAGAACTGTGCACAGTGCTCCAAGTGTGGTCTAACCAGACCAGAACTGTACGCAGTGCTCCAAGTGTGGTCTAACCAGACCAGAACTGTGCACAGTGCTCCAAGTGTGGTCTAACCAGACCAGAACTATACACAGTGCTCCAAGTGTGGCCTAACCAGACCAGAACTGTACGCAGTGCTCCAAGTGTGGTCTAACCAGACCAGAACTGTGCTCAGTGCTCCAAGTGTGGTCTAACCAGACCAGAACTGTGCACAGTGCTCCAAGTGTGGTCTAACCAGACCAGAACTGTACGCAGTGCTCCAAGTGTGGTCTAATCAGACCAGAACTGTGCACAGTGCTCCAAGTGTGGTCTAATCAGACCAGTACTGTGCACAGTGCTCCAAATGTGGTCTATTCAGACCAGAACTGTGCACAGTGCTCCAAGTGTGGTCTAACAAGACCAGAACTGTGTACAGTGCTCCAAGTGTGGTCTAATCAGACCAGAACTATGCACAGTGCTCCAAGTGTGGTCCAACCAGACCAGAACTGTACACAGTGCTCCAAGTGTGGTCTAATCAGACCAGAACTGTGCACAGTGCTCCAAGTGTGGTCTAACCAGACCAGAACTGTGCACAGTGCTCCAAGTGTGGTCTAATCAGACCAGAACTGTGCACAGTGCTCCAAGTGTGGTCTAACCAGACCAGAACTGTACACAGTGCTCCAAGTGTGGTCTCATCAGACCAGAACTGTGCTCAGTGCTCCAAGTGTGGTCTAACCAGACCAGAACTGTGCACAGTGCTCCAAGTGTGGTCTGACCAGACCAGAACTGTGCACAGTGCTCCAAGTGTGGTCTCACCAGACCAGAACTGTGCACAGTGCTCCAAGTGTGGTCTAACCAGACCAGAACTGTGCACAGTGCTCCAAGTGTGGTCTAACCAGACCAGAACTGTGCTCAGTGCTCCAAGTGTGGTCTAACCAGACCAGAACTATGCACAGTGCTCCAAGTGTGGTCTAACCAGACCAGAACTGTGCACAGTGCTCCAAGTGCGGTCTAACCAGACTAGAACTGTACACAGTGCTCCAAGTGTGGTCTAACCAGACCAGAACTGTGCACAGTGCTCCAAGTGTGGTCTAACCAGACCAGAACTGTGCACAGTGCTCCAAGTGTGGTCTAACCAGACCAGAACTGTGCAGTTCTCCAAGTGTGGTCTAACCAGACCAGAACTGCACACAGTATCCCAAGTGTGATCTGACCAGACCAGAACTGCACGCAGTATTCCAAGTGTGGTCTGACCATGGTTCGCATAACTGCCCTACTTTTCAATTCTAGCCCTCTCGAAATAAACCCTAGTTCTTGGTTTGCCTTTTTATGGCCTTGTTAACTTGTGTCGCATCTTTTAGTGCTTTGTGTATGTGTACTCTGAAATCCCTTTGTTCCTCGACCCCACCCAGACTCTCACCCTCCCAGTAATACGTGACCTCCCTATTCTTCCTCCCAAAAGGTAATACCTCACGTTTATCTGTGGTGAACTTTATTTGCCAATTATATGCCCATTCTGCGAGTTTATTAATGTCCCCCTGTGATTTGTTGGAGTTCTCCTCAGTACAGGTATTGACTATATTGAGAAGTTGCAATTGTTGACAAGGACCTATCATTGATGGGAAAGAGTTCAGGACAACAACAGCCTGTATTTATATAGCACCTTTAATGTAGTGACAAGTCCCAGGGCGCTCCACAGGAGTGTTATGAGATAAAAATTTGACACCGAGCCACATCAGTAGAAATTAGCGCAGGGGTCAAAGAGGTCAGTTTTAAGGAGCGTCTTGAAGGAGGAAAGCGAAGTAGAGAGGGGGAGGGGTTTAGGGAGGGAGTTCCAGAGCTTGGGGCCCAGGCAACAGAAGGCACGGCCACCGATGGTGGAGCGATTATAATCAGGGATGGTCAAGAGGGCAGAATTAGAGGAGCGCAGATATCTCGGGGGTTTGTGAGGCTGGAGGAGGTTACAGAGATAGGGAGGGGGCGAGGGCCATGGAGGGATTTGTAAACAAGGAGGAGAATTTTGAAATCTAGGCGTTGCTTAAACGGGAGCCAATGTAGGTCAGTGAGCACAGGGGGTGATGGGTGAGCGGGACTTGGTGCGAGTTAGGACACGGGGCAGTGAGCACAGGGGGTGATGGGTGAGCGGGACTCGGTGTGAGTTAGGACACGGGGCAGTGAGCACAGGGGGTGATGGGGGAACGGGACTCGGTGCGAGTTCGGACACGGGGTCAGTGAGCACAGGGGGTGATGGGTGAGTGGGACTTGGTGCGAGTTAGGTCACGGGGCAGTGAGCACAGGGGGTGATGGGTGAGTGGGACGCAGTGTGAGTTAGGACACGGGGCAGTGAGCACAGGGGGTGATGGGTGAGTGGGACTCGGTGTGAGTTAGGACACGGGGCAGCGAGCACAGGGGGTGATGGGTGAGTGGGACTTGGTGCGAGTTAGGTCACGGGGCAGTGAGCACAGGGGGTGATGGGTGAGTGGGACGCGGTGCGAGTTAGGACACGGGGCAGTGAGCACAGGGGGTGATGGGTGAGTGGGACTCGGTGTGAGTTAGGACACGGGGCAGTGAGCACAGGGGGTGATGGGTGAGTGGGACTCGGTGTGAGTTAGGACACTGGGGCAGTGAGCACAGGGGGTGATGGGTGAGTGGGACTCGGTGCGAGTTAGGACACGGGGACAGTGAGCACAGGGGGTGATGGGTGAGCGGGACTCAGTGTGAGTTAGGACACTAGGGCAGTGAGCACAGGGGGTGATGGGTGAGTGGGACTCGGTGCGAGTTAGGACACGGGTCAGTGAGCACAGGGGGTGATGGGTGAGTGGGACTCGGTGTGAGTTAGGACACGGGGCAGTGAGCACAGGGGGTGATGGGTGAGTGGGACTCGGTGCGAGTTAGGACACGGGGCAGTGAGCACAGGGGGTGATGGGTGAGTGGGACTCGGTGTGAGTTAGGACACGGGGCAGCGAGCACAGGGGGTGATGGGTGAGTGGGACTCGGTGCGAGTCAGGACACGGGTCAGTGAGCACAGGGGGTGATGGGTGAGTGGGACTCGGTGTGAGTTAGGACACGGGGCAGTGAGCACAGGGGGTGATGGGTGAGTGGAACTCGGTGCGAGTTAGGACACGGGTCACCGAGTGTTGGATCACCTCTCGTTTACGTCGGGTAGAATGTGGGAGGCCAGCCAGGAGTATGCTGGAATAGTCAAGTCTGGAGGTAACAAAGGTACGGACGAGGGTTTCAGCAGCGGATGAGCTGGGGCAGGGGTGGAGACGGGCGATGTTACGGAGGTGGGAATAGGCAGTTTTAGTTACGCTGCAGATCTGTGGCCGGAAGCTCATTTCAGGGTCAAGACCTCCGCAAAGGGCTTACCGTCGGCATTCTGGATTATCCGCTCCTTGTATAGGTCCGTCAGGAAGAGACTGTCGATGAGAGTGGACTTCCCCAACCCCGACTCACCTGTGGAATAGACACGCAATCACTCAATGAAACACGGCCTCCCGCCCCTCACAGACCCCCCCCCCGGCCTCCCGCGCCTCACAGACCCCCCCCCCGGCCTCCCGCCCCTCACAGACCCCCCCCCAGCCTCCCGGGAACCAAGCCCGCAGCAACCATGTTGACGGTAGTCGTTCAACCTCCCCGCCAATCGTAGAAGGACAGAAGGAGGCCATTCGGCCCGTCATGACTGTGCTGCCATTTTGAAAGAGCTCTCCAATTCACCCCACTCTGCAAATTTTTCCTTGACAAGTATTTCTCCAAGTCCCCTTTGAAAGTGACGATTGAATCTGCTCCCACCACCCTGTCAGGCAGCGCGTTCCAGATCACAACAACTCGCTGCCTAAAAACACATTCTCCTCACCTCCCCACTCTCGTTCTTTCACCAATTACTTTAAATCTTTACCCATCGTAATTTTGAACACCTCTGTTAAATCTCCCCTTAACCTTCTCTGCTCTAAGGAGAACAATCCCAGCTTCTCCAGTCTCCCCATGTAACTGAAGTTCCCCATCCCTGGTACCATTCTGGTCAATCTCCCCTTAACCTTCTCTGCTCTAAGGAGAACAACCCCAGCTTCTCCAGTCTCCCCATGTAACTGAAGTTCCCCATCCCTGGTACCATTCTGGTCAATCTCCCCTTAACCTTCTTTGCTCTAAGGAGAACAATCCCAGCTTCTCCAGTCTCCCCATGTAACTGAAGTTCCCCATCCCTGGTACCATTCTGGTCAATCTCCCCTTAACCTTCTCTGCTCTAAGGAGAACAATCCCAGCTTCTCCAGTCTCCCCATGTAACTGAAGTTCCCCATCCCTGGTACCATCCTGGTCACTCTCCCCTTAACCTTCTCTGCTCTAAGGAGAACAACCCCAGCTTCTCCAGTCTCCCCATGTAACTGAAGTTCCCCATCCCTGGTACCATTCTGGTCAATCTCCCCTTAACCTTCTCTGCTCTAAGGAGAACAATCCCAGCTTCTCCAGTCTCCCCATGTAACTGAAGTCCCCCATCCCTGGTACCATTCTGGTCACTCTCCCCTTAACCTCTGCTCTAAGGAGAACAACCCCGGCTTCTCCAGTCTCCCCATGTAACTGAAGTCCCCCATCCCTGGTACCATTCTGGTCAATCCCCTCTGCTCCCTCTCCAAGGCCTTGACATCTATTGCAAACCCTCGTGACAGGGTCATGAACCTAGAGTTGCCAAAAGTCACATCCTCCTTCCCTACCGATTTGCCAACAGTAATATACTTCCCCGGGCTACCCCAATGGTCGGCACAACATTTGGTGAGCCTGATGGATAGCCCCGGGAATTGTCCATATCCACAGAGACCCTGCAGTCGAGGCACAGAGTGAGTGTTGGGGTGGTGGGGGGGGGTGGGGGGGGGGGGGGTTAGCGGCAGGGGCAAGAAGAGTTGGCCATTCTGGGGTCCTTGGCTCTTGCCCCTCCGCCCCCTGAAGGTGCTGACTCATGGTGGGGGAAATGTTCCGCAGTCCGCTCTCCCGAGTGTCCGGTCAGTGAGTATCAGCAAGCTCATCGACTGTGGAGGGGTTAATCACAGTCAAACCCAGCCGCCGTAGTGGCTCCTCACCCTCTTAAAGATGGCGTGAAGCTAGAGGAACGGTTACAGTCAGGGGAGGCGAGGGTTACAGCTCGTGGGCTGTGTGAGAGCGCAAAGCAGGCCGTGTGATCGACACGCTACCCACCACCTTCAACACTCACTCCCTCCACCACCGGCGCACCCTGGCTGCAGTGTGCACCATCTACAAGATGCACTGCAGCAACTCGCCAAGGCTTCTTAGGTAGCCAAACCCGCGACCTCTACCACCTAGAAGGTCAAGGGCAGCAGGCGCATGGGAACACCACCACCTCCATGTTCCACCTCCCAGTCACACACCATCCTGACTGGGAAATATATCGGCCGTTCCTTCATTAATCATGAGATGGGGCGGGGACTGTTTACAGTTGTGGGGAGGGGGATGGGGAGGCATCAGTTGAGGGGTTGAGGTAGGGCGAGGGGTGAGGGGTTGGAGGGTGAGGGGTGAGGGGTTGGAGGGTGAGGGGTTTGAGGGTGAGGGGTTGGAGGGTGAGGGGTTGGAGGGTGAGGGGTGAGGGGTTGGAGGGTGAGGGGTTGGAGGGTGAGGGGTTGGAGGGTGAGGGGTTGGAGGGTGAGGGATTGGAGGGTGAGGGATTGGAGGGTGAGGGGTTGGAGGGTGAGGGGTTGGGGGGTGAGGGGTTGGAGGGTGAGGGGTTGGAGGGTGAGGGGTTGGAGGGTGAGGGTGAAGGGTTGGGGGGTGAGGGGTTGGAGGGTGAGGGATTTGAGGGTGAGGGGTTGGAGGGTGAGGGATTGGAGGGTGAGGGGTGAGGGGTTGGAGGGTGAGGGGTTGGAGGGTGAAGGGTTGGAGGGTGAGGGGTTGGAAGGTTGGAGGGTGAGGGGTTGGAGGGTTAAGGGTTGGGGGGTGAAGGGTTGGAGGGTGAGGGGTTGGAGGGTGAGGGGTGAGGGGTTGGAGGGTGAAGGGTTGGGGGGTGAGGGGTTGGAGGGTGAGGGATTTGAGGGTGAGGGGTTGGAGGGTGAAGGGTTGGAGGGTGAGGGGTGAGGGGTTTGGAGGGTGAAGGGTTGGGGGGTGAGGGGTTGGAGGGTGAGGGGTGAGGGGTTTGGAGGGTGAAGGGTTGGGGGGTGAGGGGTTGGAGGGTGAGGGGTTGGAGGGTGAGGGGTGAGGGGTTGGAGGGTGAGGGGTTGGAGGGTGAAGGGTTGGAGGGTGAGGGGTTGGAGGGTGAGGGGTTGGAGGGTGAGGGGTGAGGGGTTGGAGGGTGATGGGTGTGGGTTTGGAGGGTGAAGGGTTGGGGGGTGAGGGGTTGGAGGGTGAGGGGTGAGGGGTTGGAGGGTGAATGGTCAGGTCAGGGGTTGCTGTAAGGTGAGGGGTCAGGGGTTGTCGGCTTTACCTGCCACCATCAGCGTGAAGTCAAAGCCTTTCTTCACTGACTTGCGATGGACCTGGTTGGGTAAGGTGGCAAACCCGACATATTCCTTGTCTCGCTCCTAGAGGAAGAGAGGGTAGCAGCAGTTAGCCATCACAGTCAGAGCGTGAAGGAACAGGAGACAGCACAGTCTCTAACATCGGGTCAATCCAGAGAGAGACAGACTAACAGACGGAGAGGAGACCCAGAGACAGACTAACAGACGGAGAGGAGACCCAGAGACAGACTAACAGACGGAGAGGAGACCCAGAGACAGACTAACAGACGGAGAGGAGACCCAGAGACAGACTAACAGACGGAGAGGAGACCCAGAGGCAGACTAACAGACGGAGAGGAGACCCAGAGACAGACTAACAGACGGAGAGGAGACCCAGAGACAGACTAACAGACGGAGAGGAGACCCAGAGACAGACTAACAGACGGAGAGGAGACCCAGAGACAGACTAACAGACGGAGAGGAGACCCAGAGACAGACTAACAGACGGAGAGGAGTCCAGAGACAGACTAACAGACGGAGAGGAGACCCAGAGACAGACTAACAGACGGAGAGGAGACCCAGAGACAGACTAACAGACGGAGAGGAGACCCAGAGACAGACTAACAGACGGAGAGGAGACCCAGAGACAGACTAACAGACGGAGAGGAGACCCAGAGACAGACTAACAGACGGAGAGGAGACCCAGAGACAGACTAACAGACAGAGAGGAGACCCAGAGACAGACTAACAGACGGAGAGGAGACCCAGAGACAGACTAACAGACGGAGAGGAGACCCAGAGACAGACTAACAGACGGAGAGGAGACCCAGAGACAGACTAACAGACGGAGAGGAGACCCAGAGACAGACTAAGAAGGAGGGTGAAAGGTGACCTGAAGGCAGGCTCCAGTACATCCTGAGCTAGTGCAGGGTGTGAATCAGCGGGACACAGATATCTGGAGCTGAAAATGATCACAAACACTTCAGAAGCCAATAAAGGAAGTGGTACCTGAGAGAACTGGGAATCGAAAGCCCTGAGCATTCAAAGGTAATCATTTACTGAGGGCACGATTCATTCAGTGTCACTCGGAGAGGAACGTTCAAGCAGACAGTTTAAGAAATGGGGAAGTGAGATACAGGAGTACTAGAATCAATTCTACTTCAGTCATTGGGGAAGGTATGAGCTGTACATCACGGGTTAGATACAGAGTAAAGCTCCCTCTACACTGTCCCATCAAACACTCCCAGGGCAGGTACAGCACGGGTTAGATACAGAGTAAAGCTCCCTCTACACTGTCCCATCAAACACTCCCAGGGCAGGTACATCACGGGTTAGATACAGAGTAAAGCTCCCTCTACACTGTCCCATCAAACACTCCCAGGGCAGGTACATCACGGGTTAGATACAGAGTAAAGCTCCCTCCACACTGTCCCATCAAACACTCTCAGGGCAGGTACAGCACAGGGTTAGATACAGAGTAAAGCTCTCTCTACACTGTCCCATCAAACACTCCCAGGGCAGGTACAGGGTATAGATACAGAGTAAAGCTCCCTCTACACTGTCCCATCAAACACTCCCAGGGCAGGTACAAGGGGTTAGATACAGAGTAAAGCTCCCTCTACACTGTCCCATCAAACACTCCCAGGGCAGGTACAGGGGGTTAGATACAGAGTAAAGCTCCCTCTACACTGTCCCATCAAACACTCCCAGGGCAGGTACAGCACGGGTTAGATACAGAGTAAAGCTCCCCCTACACTGTCCCATCAAACACTCCCAAGACAGGTACAGCACGGGTTAGATACAGAGTAAAGCTCTCTCTACACTGTCCCATCAAACACCCCCAGGGCAGGTACAGCACGGGTTAGATACAGAGTAAAGCTCTCTCTACACTGTCCCATCAAACACTCCCAGGGCAGGTACAGGTGGTTAGATACAGAGTAAAGCTCTCTCTACACTGTCCCATCAAACACTCCCAGGGCAGGTACAGGGGATTAGATACAGAGTAAATCTCCCTCTACACTGTCCCATCAAACACTCCCAGGGCAGGTACAGGGGGTTAGATACAGAGTAAAGCTCCCTCTACACTGTCCCATCAAACACTCCCAGGGCAGGTACAAGGGGTTAGATACAGAGTAAAGCTCCCCCTACACTGTCCCATCAAACACTCCCAAGACAGGTACAGCACGGGTTAGATACAGAGTAAAGCTCCCTCTACACTGTCCCATCAAACACCCCCAGGGCAGGTACAGCACGGGTTAGATACAGAGTAAAGCTCTCTCTACACTGTCCCATCAAACACTCCCAGGGCAGGTACAGGGGGTTAGATACAGAGTAAAGCTCTCTCTACACTGTCCCATCAAACACTCCCAGGGCAGGTACAGGGGATTAGATACAGAGTAAAGCTCCCTCTACACTGTCCCATCAAACACTCCCAGGGCAGGTACAGGGGGTTAGATACAGAGTAAAGCTCCCTCTACACTGTCCCCATCAAACAGTCCCAGGACAGGTACAGCACGGGTTAGATACAGAGTAAAGCTCCCTCTACACTGTTCCATCAAACACTCCCAGGGCAGGTACAGGGGGTTAGATACAGAGTAAAGCTCCCTCTACACTGTCCCATCACACAGTCTCAGGGCAGGTACAGCACAGGGTTAGATACAGAGTAAAGCTCCCTCTACACTGTCCCATCAAACACTCCCAGGGCAGGTACAGGGGGTTAGATACAGAGTAAAGCTCCCTCTACACTGTCCCATCAAACACTCTCAGGGCAGGTACAGCACAGGGTTAGATACAGAGTAAAGCTCCCTCTACACTGTCCCATCAAACACTCCCAGGGCAGGTACAGCACGGGTTAGATACAGAGTAAAGCTCCCTCGACACTGTCCCATCAAACACTCCCAGGACAGGTACAGCACGGGGTTAGATACAGAGTAAAGCTCCCTCTACACTGTCCCATCAAACACTCCCAGGGCAGGTACAGCACTGGTTAGATACAGAGTAAAGCTCCCTCTACACTGTCCCATCAAACACTCCCAGGGCAGGTACATGGGGTTAGATACAGAGTAAAGCTCCCTCGACACTGTCCCATCAAACACTCCCAGGACAGGTACAGCACGGGGTTAGATACAGAGTAAAGCTCCCTCTACACTGTCCCATCAAACACTCCCAGGGCAGGTACAGGTGGTTAGATACAGAGTAAAGCTCCCTCTACACTGTCCCATCAAACACTCCCAGGGCAGGTACAGCATGGGTTAGATACAGAGTAAAGCTCCCTCTACACTGTCCCATCAAGCTGTCTCAGAGAAGACAGGATATGGTACTAAAGCAATGCACCTCCCTCACATCCCTTGTATCAGTTGGCAATGTGATGTTTGAAAAGGATTAATGCTGATTGAACAAGGTGGGTGTGGTGAAGAGCTGCGTGTGTTGTCTATGCCTGCGGTGACTGTACAAGATGGAAACCTGCTTCTTGTATCTCAGACTGCAAGTCTGCACAGGAAACAGAGTGTGGGTTAGAGATAAGCAGCGACATCATCGGGGTGCTTTGCGTGGGGAGATGGAGGGCAAGGGGCAAAGGTCGCTCACAGGGTTTGACAGTTCGCGGAGCAGTGTCCAGGAACTGCGCCCTGGTTCAGTGTCCGTGGGGCTCAGGAGACCTCCTCTCATGTTCCCTCCGAGCTCTCGCACAAAGACGAGGTATTGTCAGTGTCATTGTACAGCATCTTCTCCCCATAATCCCTCAATCCCACAAGAATGTGAATTTGGGATTCAGTGATGGAGCACAGTTTGTGATCACACAGCAGTTGCTCTCGTGTTCTCCGATCTTATCCCACACTTCAGGGCTTGGTGCTCCCGAGGCGACCCTTTCATCACGTTCAAAGTACGAATCTGGAAAGTTTAAAAACTTGATGCAGCTCTCAGGAAAGGCGACTGAACAACACTGTGTCTGCAAGACGCCTGTTTTAAGGGGCACTGTATTCATGACCTCTGACCCCTGCAGCTCTTAACGTAAACATCCATCAGCCCGTCAGTAACCGTAAAATACCATCCACCATGCCGCCCCTTCCCCACCCCACCTCACACACACACAGAGCAGGAAAGGGCCATGCTCCATTCTCGGCCTAGTGCTGAGTTCGCCTGATCTCAAACCCGGTGTGGGTCTGAGCAGCCCCACCCCGACACACACACACACACACACACACACACACCCAGAGCAGGAAAGCCCCAGGCTCCATCGCCGGCCTAGTGCAGAATTAGCCTGATCTCATACCCGGGTAAAAGGGTCCAAGTGAAAGCGGTTCCCGTTTGGAATAAGGAGCAGGGAAAAAAAAGAAACCGCCCAGCGTTTCTGCTGGAAACCGAGTGGATAGCAAGTGCAGAAAGTATTGTGCTCCATTGTGAGCCCCCACAAAGGAAGACAGGAACAGGAGGAGGCCCATTCAGCCCCTCGAGCCTGTTACACAGGAACAGGAGGAGGCCCATTCAGCCCCTCGAGCCTGTTACACAGGAACAGGAGGAGGCCCATTCAGCCCCTCGAGCTTGTTACACAGGAACAGGAGGAGACCCATTCAGTCCCTCGAGCCTGTTACACAGGAACAGGAGGAGGCCCATTCAGCCCCTCGAGCCTGTTACACAGGAACAGGAGGAGGCCCATTCAGCCCCTCGAGCCTGTTACACAGGAACAGGAGGAGGCCCATTCAGCCCCTCGAGCCTGTTACACAGGAACAGGAGGAGGCCCATTCAGCCCCTCGAGCCTGTTACACAGGAACAGGAGGAGGCCCATTCAGCCCCTCGAGCCTGTTACACAGGAACAGGAGGAGGCCATTCAGCCCCTCGAGCCTGTTACACAGGAACAGGAGGAGGCCCATTCAGCCCCTCGAGCCTGTTACACAGGAACAGGAGGAGGCCATTCAGCCCCTCGAGCCTGTTACACAGGAACAGGAGGAGGCCCATTCAGCCCCTCGAGCCTGTTACACAGGAACAGGAGGAGGCCCATTCAGTCCCTCGAGCCTGTTACACAGGAACAGGAGGAGGCCATTCAGCCCCTCGAGCCTGTTACACAGGAACAGGAGGAGGCCCATTCAGCCGCTCGAGCCTGTTACGCAGGAACAGGAGGAGGCCATTCAGCCCCTCGAGCCTGTTACACAGGAACAGGAGGAGGCCCATTCAGCCCCTCGAACCTGTTCCCCCATTCACTGAGATCAGGGCTGATCTGGGACCTAACTCCATATACCTGCCTTTGGCCCCGATCCCTTAATACCTTTGGTTAACAGAAATCTATCAATCCCCGATTTATAATGAACAACTGATCTGGCACCAATTGCCGTTTGTGGAAGAGAGTTCCAAACTACTAGCAGCCTGTGTGTGTAGAAGTGTTTCCTAATTTCACCCCTGAAAGGTCTGGCTCTAATGTTCAGACCCTGCCCCCTAGTCCTAGACTCCCCAACCAGCAGAAATAGATTCTCTCTATCTCCCCTATCTGTTCCCCTTCATATCCTGAAAACTTCCATCAGATCCCCCCTTAACCTTCTAAATCCCAAGGAATACAACCCTAGTTTGTGCAATCTCTCCTCGTAACTTAACCCTCGGAGTCCGGGTATCTTTCTGGTAAACCTACGCTGCACTCCCTCCAAGACCAATATACCCTCCCTCAGGTGTGGTGCCCCCAGAACTGCTCACAGTGCTCCAGGTGTGGGCTAACCAGGGCTTTGTACAGCTGCAGTATAACTTCTGTCCTCCTGTACTCGAGTCCTCCAGATATGAAGGGCAGCATCCCATTCGCCTTTGTGATTATTGTCTGGACCTGTCCCCGGGACATTTTAATGATCATAGAATCATCGAAATTTACAGCACGGAAGGAGGCCATTTCGGTCCATTGCATCTGTTGTGTCTTCAGATGGTCTGATAATGATTCCACGAGGCAATGTGTTGTACTTGAACTGTAGTGATCCTGAGTCCTTTATTGATAACTCCAGAGTGAGGGTCACACCTGGTGGCCTGCATTTTATACTAGGCCAGACACACCTGTACAGGTAACATACAAGTCTCCCACTGAGGTTCCCCCTGGTGGTACACCTTGTAATAGTACCAACAGTAACCATGTAGGATACATGACATCACTCCCCCCCCAAACCTTTAGTGTAAATCGCCTTCATGCATTGACTGTGCTCTGGGCTTAGCTCTGTCTGGTTGACCCTTGGAGGGTCGTTTCCATCGTGGGTGAGTGGTTGGTGCAGTAACGTGCTGGTGGTTTCTGTTTGTGTGTCCCTGACCACTCCATTCTCCCCCCCCACCCCCGACCCCCCACATATAGATTATGCCGGTGGCTCATCACATTCACATACATTCAAGGCCAGAAAAACAAGTTTGCATCACATTTGTGGTGCAGTTGTGAGCCAAGTACGTTGACCTGGTGAGATACATTATCGATACGTACTGGGGATCGGTAACCGGTGTGTGAGGACAAGCGAGTTCCAGAACTGCTGGCTGGTGTCCAGGCAGTCTGGGGGTGGCGCGGTGCCCAGTGCTGGCAGTGGGAACCCGGTTGGCTCAAGTTGCCTGCTCTCGGGGCCGTTGCCATTGCTCCTAGTGTCGGGCAGGGTCACAGACCTCCCTGTCCTTTCCCTGCGCCCTGGGTCACTGCTGCTCCCTGGGGAGCTGTTGTCTGGCAGTGTACAGGGAACTGCCGACTCGCTAGCTTGGGCGTTGTTTGGTTTGGGATCCTGGCTGGTCCCGGTCCCCATTTGGGAGAACCGTTGTGGGTGAGACCTTCGTTCCCGGGTGTAGCCTTGGTGGCGATGGGGTCTGGGGTCTGCGCCTTAGCACAGTTTGCTCTATCAGGCTCGTGACGGTTGGTGCTATCGGGTGTCTGAGAGGTGGAGCCGATCAGGGGCAGGGTATCGATACCGGTGCCGTTGCCCTCCTGAGATCGCTTGCTCTGCGGCTTGTATGTATTGGCTGCTTGTGGCCACACTCCATGGTGCATAACTCTGGTCCCTGGGACGCAGGCTACTACATTGGGTAGCTCGCTGGACCTGTGTGCTCCCGGTAGATGTCTGCCCGCTGCATTGACTGTGTGCAGTGGGAATCCTACATCGCACAACGTTTCATTACTTATGGTGAATACCCTGTAGTTCCGATCGTGATCGCGTGACTTTTCTTTGCTTGTTGCATGTACACAACTCTGATCATCAGTTACACATTTTACATCTAACTCACAGTTGCTGTTACATTGATTGAGAGTGTGGAACTGTCCCTTTAAGTGTGGTGGGTTGCAGGCCTCCTTTAAGAGAGCCTTGCCATCTTTACCCCAATCCTCTTCTTCGCTGGGTACCACGTGTTGCTCCATCAGTGCCACACCTCGTGGTCTGGGCGCCATCTTTGTCTTCAGCGCATCACCTCGTGGTCTGGGCGCCATCTTTCCTCCATCCACGATGTCGACTGCGGTGATCCTCTTCTCCCCGGGTTCTGCCTCCGAAGCTGGGAACCCGCCTTTGGATCCGATTTTCTTCCTCCGGAGTCCTGCCACTGGAGCCTGGAAGGTGCGTTCCTGTTGTCTCAGCTGGATCATCTCCACGCAGTCGTGCTGAGTGGTCTGTGTCTCGGGAGCCGTGCTGGTCTGCTCTCTGGTGCTGGGTCCACCCTCAGGTGGGGGCTTGCTTTGCCTCTGAGCGCGGAGGATGTCGATTCCTGGAGGGATGAAATCTTCCCAACTCCAATGGATCTTCTCCATTCACCTTCTTCCGAGCAGCGTTGGTCCATCACCTGCAACAATCCACAGGGGTAACCTGTGCACCGCGCCATCATGGAGTACCTTTACATCCGCACTACCAACGACTGGGATAAGTTCATCGGTGTAGGTGCGCAGCTTTGCCTGAACCAGGACCAACTCGGGTCGTTCAGCCGGATTGTCCCATAGCCTCTCAAAGGCTCCTTGATTCATCACTGACTGGCTCTCCCCTGTGTCCACTTCCATGAAGACTGGAACGTCCTCTATCTCGACTTCCATCCTCAATGGGGAACGCTCGGTGGTGCAGATAAACATGCTGCGTACCTCCCCATGGGACTAGGCTGTCTCTCTGCCTATCGATTCATAATCCGCGCTGGATTCCTGGCCATCTGTGGACTCCTCATCGACACAGTGAGTCATATTTCTCTTACACATTCGCTGGAGGTGGCCCTTTGTGCTTAAACGGCACTGGTGAGCCCTGTGATTCCCTCCGCAACGTCAGCATGGAGCTACTCGATTAGCGCCCCTCGGCGGACTCTGAGTTAAGGGACTTGGTGGCCTGTTCTCTCTTCCCTGAGAGGATTCATGCTCTACAGTCCAGCTCCTGAATGGTGCCACTCTGTGCACAGCACCTGCCGGGTTTGAGTCCTGAGGGTGAGACACCTGCCTAGAGCCGCAGGTCGAGGTCATGAATGACTGGCTCACAGAGATGGCCTTCTGCAGGTGACTGTGGTATCCGCTGACAGTAGCTTATGAAGAAGGCCCTCATGGCCGATTCCAGTGCCAAAAATGTCCCAGAGCGCTTCGTTGAGGTGGGTCCCGAATTCACACGGTGCCACCAGCCTCCTGAGATCTGCGGCGTATTTCGCGATTTCCTGGCCTTCGGGCCGTCGGTGGGTATAGAACCGGTGTCTGGCTGTGAGGATGCTCTCCTTGGGCTTGAGTTGCTCCTGGATCAGGGTTATGAGCTCCTTGTACGACTTGTTCATTGTCCTCGTTGGTGCCAGCAAGTCCCTGACGAGGCCAGAGACGGTGGGCCCACAACTGGTTAGCAGGATAGCGCGGCGGTTATCAGCCAGTGTGGCCGGGTTGTTTGCTGTGAAGAAATGTTCGAGCCTC